>NC_089255.1:11370120-11674735 GCF_963930625.1 Muntiacus reevesi | reverse complement strand
AGCTATATTCTCCAGAGAAATAGAGCCAACAGGATGTGTATATGTCTGTAGTTTAATTCACTTAGTCCCTCTCTGTGTGTATAATGTACAGTGCATACAGAGGGAGAAAGAAGGGGAGAGAGATTTCTTTTAAGGAATTTGCTCATGTGATTGTAAGGGACTGGCAATCACTGAAATTCAGTCCCTGAAATTTGCAGAGTAGGCCAGCAGGCTGGAATTTCCAAAGTCTGCAGTCTGGAGTCTGAATGCAGTCTGGAGGAAGGACTTCTTCCTTCTTTCTGCAGGGACTTCAGTCTGTACTTGTAAGGCCTTCGACTGGTTGTATGAAGCCCATTCACGTGATGGAGGGCAGAGTGCTTTAGTCAATGTCTACTGATTTAAATATTAATACCTTCACAGCAATAGCTAGTCTGGTGTTACACCAAACAACTGGCACCATAATCTAGTTAATTTGGCAAATACATTAACCATCACCAGAGCTGAAACAGAGTGCACTGATTTTCCTAGGTACTACAGTACTAAGAAAGAACTGGGTGACCGGAGACGAAAAACAAACATCTTGAAGTACAAATGTGGCCAAAAATGGTTCTTTGAAATGAATAATTAAATAGAGGTCTAGCAAGGACTGTATTGGGAAAAGCAGGCCTAATTTTGGTGAATTTGTTGTACAAATTCATATTTGTACAAATACAAATTATAGAGTGGAAATTAGTCACCAAAGTGCTGCCAAAAACTGAAAACTTTTCATTAAAGATCTACTGACATTTGAGGTTATTACACCAGCAGTTTGGCGTTTCATGCATAACTGTGACCTATTTCTCAGCAACTGGTTCTTGTTACCAGGGATGTTAATGAAGGAAATGAAAATTTTGCCTGTTGAAAACTGAGATCATACTTCTTCCCCAAAGGAATATTAGTTCTTCAATCTAAAAGAAAATAGTTCAAAAAGGAGAGGCTGAATGATAACCAATATAGATTGTTCATGTATTTAATCACTCAACAAGACTTTGGATCAAAGAAAGCTGTGATCTCTTGCGCTGCACAGTTCAGGTCTCAAAACACAACCCACCCACCAAACCCAATGCCAATCTAGACTACAGAAATCATGCTGGTAATATAATCTCATCAATTAGCCAGAGCCGTTGGATCAGGGCAGCCATTTTTATGTCTACAACCTGGGAGGTAATATGGCACAAAAGCTCTGGCCCACAGAGATGATGGTGACTAAATGACAAATCTAATTCTCCCTTTGAGAAAGTATTGAATCCTAAAAAGAAAGTCAATTAAAAGCAGCTGGTAAGGGGAGCAAAGACTGAAAAATCACAGAGACAAGCCAAGGATAGGAATACAGAAATGACCAAGGCACGGAACACCATCTCACAACCTAGAAGAGGCGTCTGACAAGTAAACTAGAAATACAGTACAACGGGAGAAACGCTGGCGTCACAGGGCACACGTGACACTCTCACAGAGGAGGGACGCCGAGGGGCTAAGGGTGGCTTTCTGGAGGAGGCCGTGCTATTAGCTGAAGGGCAGGAATGGCAGAGCACTGTCAAAGGGCTCCTTGGACTTCCACTGTTGAGGGGTGACATGATGGGTCCCTAAAGATAGAACTGGATCTTGAGGAATAGAAATCTAGTTCTCAAACTACGCTGTGATGGCCATGTAGCCCAGATATGTGTCGCTGGCTGTCTCTAAATGACTTCTGGTTCTGGGGCTCTTAGTTGGTCCCCATGAGGCCCTAGATGCCTCTTTTCCTTACTCTTTTCCCCTGTGTATTTAAAGTAAGACCCTCTTATTTGAGACAATCAAGAGAGTCAGTATTACTTGTAACCTGAAGACCAACATGCCACTTTTGGTTAACTTGTATAAAGAAGCTTTGCACGTTGAGGCCAAAACACCTAAAAGCCAGAGGTTTGGTTCATGATAAATCATAGTGTCCTTAAAATTCAAATTTCTCAAATGCAAAAAAAAAAAAAAAAAGACATCATATAATTTTTATTATAAAGCCCTAAAGATTTTACTTACACTATTGTGGCTGAAGTATACAGTCAAATCAAGGGTATTTATAATCTCCTTTCCAATTAGGGATTGGAAACCATAAAGTCCAAGAATCAAAATGAATGGTTTAATTTGTTCAAACCATTTTCAAGTGTTAAAGTTATCCACAGAACACTGAATCAAAGTAAAAATTAAACACACACATGCACTTTATGAAAACAAGAATTAGATATTTTCACGCCTGTTTTTAATTGACATTTTATTTGGCTCAACTTCTCCTTCTAGTTGGATTTCCTTAGTGTCAGACTGCTGCAGGATAAAAAAGAAACAAAACATAGACAACTACTGGAAAATGAACAGAAATTTATTTCCATTTATAGATTAATTGGGCCATTAATTACGGTAATTTTACCAGCAGTAGTATTAGTGGCACTATTGGTTGTGCAAAATTATTTGTGAATAACATCTTACAAGAGATAAAATTATTGAGTTAAAAATTTTTTAAATTCATTCTTTCTAATCTTGAGAAGGCTCAGTTACCACACAGAGTATAACATACATAATGCAAATATATGCAAATTAGAATTAACTTGAAAAGGCTGAACTTGAAATATCAATCAAGTTTTGCTTTCAGCACAAAATTGGAAATAAAGTAAATCTATTTTTTAATCTTGAAGAGTTATAATTTTAAGTTGGAGGAGGGATGAATAAATTACCAAATATGTTTACATAACTGGCATATGCCTTGGCCACTTTCACTAGTAAACATTGTTTGTCAGTCCTATGGGAGCAACTAGACATGAACTATGCAAGTTTTGAATTCTGCCAAGTCTTCAGGAACACATTACTCATAAAGTAAACTTGTACTTTCTCTGTTCTAGTCATATGCCTGTACCATTCATGTCAATTAAGTTTCTTTAGTTTCTGACTGGCATCTGAATCTTAAGAGGCAGAAAACAAAGTCATGAATTTAAGTTTCAAGCTGTTAAGTTGTGATGGTTAATTTTATGTCCCAACTTACCTGGGCTAACAGGGATGCCCAGATAGATGGTAAGACATTTTATCTGGTTGTGTTTGTGAGTGTCTTCAGAAGAGATTAGCAGCTGAATCTGAACTGAGTGAAGCAAGTGGTCCTCCCCAGGGTGGGTGGGCACCATCCGATTTGTTGAGAGCCTGAGTAGATTTAAAAAAAGGTGGAGGAAGAACACACTCTCTTCCTGAGTGAAGACTTTCATCTTCTCCTGGCCTCATACATTGGGATTCCTGTTTCTCAGGCTTTTGGACTCAGGTTGAGATTTATCCCATCAGCTCCCCTATTCTTAGACTTTTGCATGTGGACAATTGTCCTGATTCTTCAGCCCATAGATTGCAGATCAAGGGACTTCTTGGCTTCCACAGCTGCTTAAACAATTCCTATAGCAAATCTACTCTTCAGTAGCTAGCTAGATAGATCCTACTGGTTCTGTGTCTCTGGAGAATCCTGATACATAAGTGATGCTTAGAAAATCTGAAATGTATAGTTAATTGTATACAGTCATCTTCTAAGCTTTTAGTTCATTAATTTTTTTTTTTTTGCCATTTTTACATTATGGAATCCTTTGACAGTCTAAAGAAAGATTATCAATCTATCCCTCAGAAAAATGCCTATGTCCACCTGTACACTCCCTTGTGCCTACATGTATCATTGACCTGAAGTAAAGAACCTCTTTTGCTATAAAATATTTATAGAAAGGAGGGCCACAGGAGCAAGTACACATATTCTACCACAGCCACCGCTGCCATAGTTCAGCAGTTTGTAGCATACCACATACATGTGTATGTTGCATGTGGTCCTGAGTTCAAATTACTTTTCAATATTTTCCCTTCAACCCTCTGAAAGGTCCTGGGATTTCTATTTGTATTCAAGATCAAAGAATTTTAGACCATTAGACTAAAGAAGAAAGAAGATGCCTGGTGTTACAAATACTTACAAATATTATTTTTGGTAACCATTAGAGAACAGAAATGACAAGCAAAACAAGGTAAAATCAGAAACAGAACAAACTACTCAGTGTGCTAAATTTCATACAATAAAAGTAAAGCATGAATGAGCTAATTATGGGCATTTTTTTCTCTTAAAATAGTTTCTTAAATCAGTTTCTATCAGAAACACACATACAGGCATACACACACACACACACAGATACATATACAGGCATACATAGTCAAGCTCTGAAATTGCATAAACATATCCAGAGTGTATGAATTTTCATTTAGAATGCAATTCTTAATTTTTTAAGTTACAAAATGGTTTATTTAACTGAAATTTTGTTTATTCAACTGCCTACCATATGTATATATGAAATTATTATTCATTCAGAAAATATAGTGAATTGAAATTATCTTCAAAATAAGAGAAATCTCTATTTTTAAAAAGACTATTGAAACTATAAAAAATCATTATTTTCTCTAGTAGGCAAAAAACTAAAGACAATTCTCAAGGGGAATGACAACCATTCAAAGACCCTGAACTATCAGATTTCCATTTCTGTTAGTGGGGATGAAAAACAGCCATTTGATGAAGTTAAGATTAGAGCAAGTGTTAACAAAATAAAGTCAGCTACATATCTTTTAAAAATTCTGATACCATTAAGGGAGCAAGGGAATTACTAGAAATAACTCTGAAATTCTTTCCCACCAATACTGAATTTAAATTCTTTTTACAGCATCTGTCTTTTAATAACTATGAGAAGGAAGAGTGAAACAAGAAAAACAAGTTCCTATATGGTAAGCATTGCTTTGTTTCTGGTTCCATTATGAGCAAATATATATATAATTTTATGTAATTGGGTTTCCCTGGTGGCTCAGTGGTAAAGTCTGCCTGCCAATGCAGGAGACATTGGCTCAATCCTGGTCTGGGAAGATTCCAGATGCCATGGGGCAAATAAGTCCATGCACCACAACTATCGAGCCTGTGCTCTAGAGCCCAGGGACCACGATACTGAGCCCATGAGCTGCAACTACTGAGGCCATGTGCCCTAGAGACCCATGCTTAGCAAGAAGAGGATGCTACCTCTTCTACCACATGGAGCTGTGGTCCATATGGTACCACAAGGAGCAGCCCGTGCACTGCAACTAGAGAGTAGCCTCAGCTGGCTGTAACTAGAGAAAAGTCCACACAGCAAAGAAGACCTAGCAGAGACAGAAATAAATAAAATTATAAAAGAATTTTTAATGTTCTCAATGTTAAATACTGTATCTGAAATGTTTATAATTGCATTTGAGGTGATTTCTAGAGACTTAGAAAAGAACAATCATGCAGTTTATAGGTTTTGCATTTACTTTTAGAAAGACAAATAATCTCGTGTTCCTATCTTGGGTTCCTGCTCATGATATACAAGATTACTTTGTCTTAGGAAAAACAAATTATGATCAGATGGTTTTTGAAGCAGAGCTCAATCAAATTCCTTCCATGGACTGTGGGAAGTGATTCAGGATGTATCAAAACATTCAGACTGAAGACATTTTAGGTACTAGTTGTGTCTTTACTGTTTTCCTGAAGCCAAGCTCAGATTTATCTAAGACATAAGTGGCGTGAGAGGCCTAACTTGAGTCTTGGCACATGAAAAGGCCTCTGGAAAAGAAATGGAAAGAATACATAGACTCTGAGGAAACCTGGATAACTATGAAATAATGACTGGATGTGACAACCTCTATGCTGGGGCTTCCCTGATAGCTCGGTTGGTAAAGAATGCCTGCAATGAAGGAGCTGCTGCTGCTGCTGCTAAGTCGCTTCAGTCGTGTCCAACTCTGTGTGACCCCATAGACAGCAGCCTATCAGGCTTCCCCATCCCTGGGATTCTCCAGGCAAGAACACTGGAGTGGGTTGCCATTTCCTTCTCCAATGCATGAAAGTGAAAAGTGAAAGTGAAGTCGCTCAGTCATGTCCAACTCTTAGAGCCCGGTTCAATTCCTGGGTTGGGAAGATCCCCTGGAGAAGGGCTAGGCTACCCACTCCAGTATTCTTGGGCTTCCCTTGTGGCTCAACTGGTAAAGAATCTGCCTGCAATGTGGGAGACCTGGGTTCAATCCCTGGGCTGGGAAGAATTCCTGGAGAAAGGAAAGGCTACCCACTCCAGTATTCTGGCCTGGAGAATTCCATGGACTGTCCATGGGGTCCCAAAGAATTGGATACGACTGAGCAACTTTTTCTTTCTTTCTTTCTCTATGAAGGGGGGCTTTACTGGAGGGAACACAACAATCCAGTGCATAGATTATCAATGATTAAAAATAACAAAATAAACTTCTAGAAGTCCTTTATAGCTGTGAAAGAAATACATTTGATGAAATACATTATGACTACAAACACTTACAAGCGGAAAGTGCTTGTAGTATACTTAAGATGGCATTATCTGAAACAAAAATTCTCAACCAACAGGTGAGGAGTAGCAGCCAAGGAAATTTTCTAAATTTTATTCTCTACAAAATCCATTTTTAAATCCTGCCTCAGGCTGAAATTTTGTGTTCTGAGTAATAAAAATTTGGAAAGTCCCAGTGTCAACTCTCCAAGAAGAAATTTCATGGTCACAGTTCTGTGGTTTTCTTTGACGACAAAAACACAGGATGGCAACATTACATTCCATCCACATCACAGAATGGAAGGTTGCATTTCCTAGGCCTTCTTTTCTTCTCCTAGAATCTATTCTTCTCTTGTGGGTTCTTCTTTGTGCTGCTATTTATTATAGACAGTGTTTGATAGAAAACTTTAATTCACAGGTTCCAGTTCCTTCTCCCACACACTCACTATGCATCTTAAGTAATATCTTTTACTTCCTTGAACCATAGTTTCATCATTTGTAATACAAAACTGGAAATACCTACCACTCAGGTCTTCCTTCCTAGAGTTTCACTATAATTCATCTTCTAAAACATGCAGTATCTTTTTCCCATATTAATACCTAGGAATTATTTCGGCTTGAAGGCAACTATTTTTTCAATTATTTGTTTTCAATTTTCCAACTTATGGATTTTTTTTTCCACTGTGGCTTTTGAAAAGATACAAGGAACCATCTTACTATTTCTTTTGTCTCATTTCCCCATCTTTCTTATTTTTTGTGCATAGAAACAAATAGCACATCCATACTAACTAACCTGTCTGTCCTCTTCCCCCACCATCCTCTAAAATGTTACCAATCTGAAGATCTCTGTCTTCATTGACTGTCACTCCATCTTCACTGTTGAAAATTCTTTGAAGGAAAATTGCTCTAAGATGTATCTTTTTACCATCGATCCACATCCATCTACATGCATTCCCATAATCCCTGCTGCTTACCTACTTCGTCCACCTGACTTGTGATCTATGGGGAAATCTGTCGACTTACAGTCAGCATTTCTAGCTTGACTTCTGGTTCCATTCCTTAGGGCTCTAGAGAAGTCCTCTTAGGCAGGAGTTCCCAACTGGGTTCACTATCAGCATCATTCAGGCAGCTTTTTAACCGTTAAATCAGAGTCTTGGAGGTTGAGTGGGAGAATAAACACAGGAATCTGTTTTATGAAAAGCTCCTGTAGGTGATGCAAATGAGAACTTGAGATTTATTGCCAGAACCTCTCAATTATTTTCCTAGCTTATAAAATGCCAAATCTTATTTTATGGTGATATTATGAAGGTTAAGCAGGCAATATATGGGAAAGAGTGTTATAAATTAGAAAACTAAGTCAATATTTTGTGGGGTTTCAGTTCAGTTCAGTCGCTCAGTCATATCTGACTCTTTGCAACCCCATGCACTGCAGAACGCCAGAAGAATGAGTTCATTATTAACCACTTCAGCAATAAGCATCATACACAGAACATTAGAAACGATCAGTACTGATGAACTTCTGAGATTCTTACAGTATAAAATCTCAGAGTGGACCAGAATACTACTTTAAAAATGCATAAAGAGGGTTTCTTTTTTTAATTTAGTTATTTTTAGTTGGAGGATAATTGGTTTACAATATTGTATATGATTTCACCATATGGTACCATGAATCAGCCATAAGTGTATGTATATCCCCTCCCTCTTGAGCCTCCCCTCCACTTCCCACACCTTCTTACCCCTCTAGGTCATCACAGAGCACTGAATGTGAGCTCCCTGAGTCACATAGCAAGTTTCCACTGGCTGTCTAATTCTACATCTGCTTATGTGTATGTTCCAATGTTACCATCTCAGTTCATCATACCCTCTCCTCTCAATTCATCTTCCCCACACCTGCCATGTCCACAGGTCTATTCTCTGTATCTCCATTGCTGCTGCAGATAGGTTCATCAGTACCATCTTTCTAGATTCCATATATACGTGTTAATATATGATATCTGCTTTTCTGACTTACTTAACTCTGTATAGTAGGCTCTAGGTTCATCCACTTTATCAGAACTGAGTCAAATGTGCTCCTTTTTGTGGCTGAGTAATGTTCCATGAGAAAAGGGAACCCCCTTGCACTGTTGGTGGGAATGCAAATTGATACAGCCACTATGGAGAAGAGTATGAAGATTCTTCAAAAACTAGGAATAAAGTTATCATATGACCCAACAATCCCACTACTGGGCATATACCCTGAGGAAACCATAATTGAAAACGACACATATACCCCAATGTTCATTGCAGCACTGTGGTATGTATACACATAAGGGGTTTTAAAACCAGTAAATGAATGTTTTTGCTGCAATTTAAAGTTTTAAAAAAATCTAAAAATAAAATTCACTCTTTCTGACTTGAATTGTATTGACCCTATGATGAGAATCTGCTTCTCAAAGTCCTGATCTTCTAGGAAACTAGAGAAATACTGGAACACTTTGAAGCCAAAATAAAGAGAGAAAATTGATGTGCAAATATTGGTCTCTGTTCTCCCCATATTTTTGTCATTTCCTGGAGTTGTAATAACTGAGATGCCAAGAGAGGTTTACTAACTCAGTCCCCATTTTCTGCATTTTATATTGCAGGGGAATAAATTGTACTCCAATAGCCTGGAAAAATTACTGTAGGAAATAACTTCAGCCCTAGAGAGTTTCTAATTCATTATAATTTCCAGGATAAAACATTCACCTACAACTTTTAAATCCTCAGAGGGTTTAATATACTTAAGCTAATGCAAGCAAACAGACTGGCAGAAAGGGACTATTACTCTAAAATAATTGGACTTATCTTTTTGGGAAGATGGGGCTTTGCACTCAACCCAGCATTGATGTTTTAACTTTTCCCTTTCATTAAAATAGAAATGTTTAAAGTTTACTTTTTCGCTCTTAGAAGGGAAAATCACCTAATAAGCTTGTAACTTAAATCTACAACCTATGATCCAGAGTTCAAGTTCATTAGTTCAACATCAATTTGTAGTACCTGGCTCCTGTTCCTCTCTGGCCTCCTAGACTGCGTTTCACCAAATACCCTTCTCTCTGTATGGAACTCCTTCTCTTGTTTCATGCACCAGTTGTATAATGAGCTGGCTTATGCAGAAATGACCTAGTGTGTGCAGCAGAAAAAATACCATGGACATCCTGTCATCACCCATGCTCTTTCATCTCCTTGGAAATTCCCTTAGCAACTTCTACTTATACTCAAAATTCAGCTCAAGTATCATCTCCCCTAGAAAGTTGTCTGGCCCTTAGCTTGTTCAGCTGCCCTGGATCCCCTGGGACTCCCTATCATCCTAGGCACCTCTTGGCCCTATCACTAAAAAGGCAACAGGCGAAAATGGTTTCCATATCTCCCACACACACTGGATACTAAGGTCTTTCAGGTAAAGGACAATGCCTGATTTCACTTTATATCCATAGTATTTGGCTTAGGGTCTGGCACTTATGGGCACCACAGATGGTTGAATGAAGGAATAACATGATCTAAAGATATGTTGCATGAAACTTCAGAATCAATTATGCCATGTGCAAGTATTGCAATTACTGCATATTTTCTAATTTTTTGTGTAGCCAGCTTTTCTTTTTTTTAGATAGGAGGAGGCGAACTCCACTTCTCTGATAAGCAAGTAGGCAATCCAGTCACCTTGGATGATATTCCTTGTTCTTCAGAGAGTCATTTGAAAGCTTCTTACTTGTTAAGCAAGTGTAAGCCAGGAACCTCTGGCTACAGAAAAGAGCACACGAAGCCCACGACCCCTGGGTAGGAAAAATTCAATAAAGGGTGGACTTATTTGCATAAGGATACCTGGACTTTGAGAGGTCTTCCCAGGAGCTCAACCACACTCAGGAGCAGGGAAGATGGGAAGGAAAAGTACCCAAAACAAACCTTGAGGGTAGAAAGTTATGATAATTTTTGGCTGAATGCATGACTGAGCTGACAGAGAACAGCAACAGAGAGCCTGGGTCTCAAGAGATGGCAGATGGCTTTTCGGTGAGCGGCCTGAGCTGACCCCTAAAAATGGTGCGCTATTCACTCGACCTAGAAAACCCCACAAAATCATGCAAATCAAGAGGTTCAAATCTTCATGTTCACTTTAAGAACACTCGTGAAACTGCCCAGGCCATAAAGGGTATGCATATCTGAAAATCCACGAAGTATCTGAAGGATGTTACTTTAAAGAAGCAATGTGTGCCATTCCATCGTTACAACGATGGAGTTGGTTGGTGTGCACAGGCCAAACACTGGGGCTGGATGCAGGGTCAGTGGCCCCAAAAGAGTGCTGAATTTTTACTACACATGCTCAAAAATGCAGAGAGTAATGCTGAACTTAAGGGCTTAGATGTAGATTCTCTGGTCACTGTGTACATCCAAGTGAACAAAGCCCCCAAGATGCGGCGCAGGACTTACAGAGCTCACGGTCAGATCAACCCCTACATGAGCTCTCCCTGCCACATTGAGATGATCCTTACTGAAAAAGAACAGATTGTTCCTAAACCAGAAGAGGAGGTTGCACAGAAGAAAAAGATATCCCAGAAGAAATTGAAGAAACAAAAACTTATGGCCCGGGAATAAATGCCGCAGAAAATAAATGCAAATAGAAGTAAAAGTGTTGGTTGTCTTAATTAGTAAATGTCAAGTGTTAACCACACACAAAAAAAAGAGATGGCAGATGTCAGAACTGCCTCAACCCTGCCTCAGGGAGCACTGGCACCCTGGGCAAGTAACTATGTATGAACCAAGGGAGCTGGTCATTAAGAGATGTAACAATTGGGGGGATCCAGGCCTTCCCTTGGTATGGAGCTTCTCATTGGAGAGCTTGGGGGTCACCTTCACTGCTAAGACTGGGGTGTGTCTTCAGACCAGCACCAACAAGAAGAAAAAAAGCAGCAGACCAGTTATAATCCACCCCCTCATCTCCCACTTTCCCTCCTTGTGCCAGAGACTGTGCATTGATTGCACCATTTTCCATTGCTGTTTCCCAATGTAGAGATTGGGAAACCAAATACATGACTTGCTTCCCAGCTCTTTTGTAGGTAGGAGTAGCTGTGTGGTCCAGCTCTGGTCCAAGTATGATACACAAACAGAAGTCTCCCAGGACTTCTGATTATGCCTTTGTTTTCCATATAAAATGGAGAAAGACCTATCTGGCACTACCCTCCCTCCTTTCCTCCTGCCTTGAATACATTGCTGGACACTTCAGCCTCAGCAAGCGCCTTGCAGAGAAGGGGAAACAAGCCATTACAATATGGACAGCAAAGCCAAAAACAGAACCTAGTGCTACCAGGGAACTGCTTTATCTGCAGGCTTCTCATCAGGTAAAACAACACCCTACATATTTAAGCTACTGTCAGGTTATCTGTTACATGCAGTTAAAGCATTCTTAGTTGATATGACATTCACACCCCCAGCAGTATTCATCAGACACTAGCACAAGCAATACCTAGACATATGGGGGATGCTGCCCTTAACAGGACATCTGGATGTGTGCTACTCAGTACGGAACGATGCTCTTAGGCATTGTACTCTGGGATGCCTGGGGATGGGAGGGTGGTATTCTTTTCAGCCAAAGGACACTGTAGGTATAATTATGCTAATTTTTAAAGTTCAGGTTGGAAGAGCAAACTCCAATTCTAAGGCAAATATGGAGTATATTTATGATCAAATGATTCTTCTACAACCTCTATTTCCAGACCTCTGTGTGAACACTAAATATGGATTTAACCAGAGAGTGAAAGAAACATTTTTCTAATGTTATATATGGAAAGGAAAAGTAAATTGAATGAGAAGCATGTTCTAACATAGGCATCTCAAACTCTAAAAATAAGAAGTGAAATATTTAGGTCAAATACAAACCAAATTATTAGTGTGGTTAACACTTGGCTCTGTAATTAGAGTCAGAGGGAAGTGAGACAACTATTGTGCTTTTTTAGATTTCCGTATTCTTTGAATTTTTGTTACAAGGATATATTACTTTGCTAATAGGAAAAAGTTTCTAATAAATAAAACCACCTTTAAGAAGGTTTTTATCAAATGCTCTCTATGCATTCTCCCATTTAATCCACAACACTATCTGATGAGCAATATGTTCAATAAAGAAACCAAGATGTAAAAACTTTAAGTAATTCACAACACCATACAGCTAGCTATTGAAAGAATAAGGACTTGAAGACTCTTCAGTCCAAATCAGTTCAAATCACCCCATACTCTATGTACAGTGCAATACCACCTCTCCCAGATGTTTCTGGATATGTAGATATTCTTAACTCTTTTTACCAAACCTCAATAAGAAACATGTTCAACATAGGCATCTCAAAAACTAAAAATAAGAAGTGAAACATTAGGTCAAATACAAAACAAATTGTTAGTATTTGAATTGAATTTGAATGAAGTATTTCAATTGAACAATTGAATGATGCTTCCTTAGACTCTTTTTAAGGAAACTGTCTTCCAATAACTTCCTCCCCTCTCTTCTTCCCTCCAGTATAATTATCTTTAGAAACAAGAATAATCCTACCTTGTTTTAGTGTCTCATTAGGGATTTACTTACTATTCACACTTGTCAAGACCATCTAAAGCTGATGTATCCTTAGAGTTCCACTCTGGTAACGTCGGGGAAGAGATTTAAATGCATTGGTTACTCTTAACATAAGAAACCATGCACTCAGAAGAAGTTTCATGTCACAAAGAACTGGTAGCAGGTTATGTTGTTTCTCTAGCCAGGAAATATGTTTAAATGTGAGGAAAATTAGTTTTTCAGAAACAGACTATCGTAAAGTATCTACGTAAGAAACAGAAAATTAGGACTGCACCTAAGGTCAGAGGAAATGAGTACTTTATTTGATTAAAAGGTTGACGTGAAATTTCACCTACTACAAGTCAGAAGGGCTGTCTGGAATATTTCACAAGACTCCATCTGTTTTTTTTAATAGCTCTTAACGACTATATAAGAACTTGACCCTGGGTTATTTTTAATAGCTCTTAAGGCCTATATAAGAACTTGATCCTGGGTTATCCAAACTAAGCCTTGGATGATCTTAGTTTAAAAAAAAAAAAAAAAGGCATATTTTAAAAGACTATGAAATTAAAACCTACAACCATAAAGTGTGAGAACATGAAACAACTCTTAAGTGGGAGAGATTTTCAAATTCTCTGCTTATTCAATTATCCAGCAATAGGCCATTTTTGTATTATTTTTATGTATTATATGTATTGACTTTCAGTGCAAAAAGAAGTATTGCAGTATTTTTTCAGTGCAAAAAAAAAAAAAAGAAAAGTCTTTATATGGTATCATGCCACTAAATGAATATGAAAGAGACTCAGGTTTAACTCCAAGTCTTGCCATTAATAAACTGTATGACTCCCAGATTTTTATCTAAAGTTTAGACTCGCATACCCATCCCCTTAACTCTACATAACCTAGTTATCATTTGGTCTTTCTTTTCCCCCTAGATTAACTGCATTGTGGTCAGAGGGTATGTTCTTTATGATTTTAGTCCTTTAACAATTATTGAGACTTGCTTTATGGTTTAACACATATCAGTTTTTGTAAATGTTCCATGTATGCTCAAAAAGAATGAATATTCTGTGGTCAGGCAAAGTAAGATTAAGCTTATTAAATGACACTTGATAATTTGTGAACTATTAACCTTGTGTCATATAGTTTAAAACTGTTATTCAGTTCAGTTCAGTCACTCAGTCGTGTCTGACTCTTTGTGACCCCATGGACTGCAGCACACCAGGCTTCCCTGTCCATCACCAACTCCCAAAGCTTGCTCAAACTCATGTCCATTGAATCAGTGATGCCATCAACCCATCTCATCCTCTGTCATCCCCATCTCCTCCTGCCATCAATCTTTCCCAGCATCAGGGTCTTTTCCAATGAGTCAGTTCTTCACATGAGGTGGCCAAAGTATTGGAGTTTCAGGTTCAGCCCCAGTCTTTCCAATGAAGATTCAGGACTGGTTTCCCTTAGGATTGACTGATTTGATCTCCTTGCCATCCAAGGGACTTTCAAGAGTCTTCTCCAACACCACAGTTCAAAAGCATCAATTCTTCAGCACTCAGCTTTCTTTATGATCCAACTCTCACATCCATACATGACAATGGAAAAACCAAAGCTTTGACTAGATAGACATTTGTTGGCCAAGTAATGTCTCTACTTTTTAATATGCTGTCTAGCTTGGTCATAGCTTTTCTTCCAAGGAGCAAACGTCTTTTAATTTCAAGCCTGCAGTCACCATCTGCAGTGATTTTGGAGCCCAAGAAAATAAAGTCTGTCACTGTTTCCATTGTTTCCCCATCTATTTGCCATGAAGTAATAGGGCCAGATGCCATGATCTTAGTTTTCTAAATGTTGAGCTTTAAGCCAACTTTTTCACTCTCCTCTTTCACTTTCATCAAGAGGCTCTTTAGTTCTTTGCTTTCTGCCATAAGGGCAGTGTCATCTGCATATCTGAGGTTATCGGTATTCTCCCAACACTCTTGATTCCAGCTGTGCTTCATCCAGCCCAGCATTTCACATGATGTACTCTGCATATAAGTTAAATAAGCAGGGTGACAGTATACAGCCTTGACGTACTCCTTTCCTGATTTGGAACCAGTCTGTTGTTCCATGTCCAGTTCTAACTGTTGCTTCTTGACCTGCATACAGGTTTCTCAGGAGGCAGTCCAGGTGGTCTGGTATTCCCATCTCTTTCAGAATTTTCCACAGTTTCTTGTGATCCACACAGTCAAAGGCTTTGGCATAGTCAATAAACCTGGTAATCTGGCAAAGGGACTGAGAACCCCCAGGGAATTTGACTTTGGAGGCCATGCGAATTGATTACACAGCTTACACAGGGCTGGGGAAACAGTTTTGGAGGGCACAAACAAAACCTTGTGTGCACCAGGACCCAGGAGAAAGGAGCAGTGACCCCAAAAGAGACTGACTCAGACTTGCCTGTGAGTGTCCAGGAGTCTGTGGTGGAGGCGTGGGTCGGCAGAGGCCTGCTACAGAGTCGGGGCGCTGAGTGTGGCAGTGCGTGCACGGGACCTTTTGAAGGAGGTCACCGTTATCTTCATTACTTCCACCATAGTTTGGTCTCAGGTCAAACAAGAGGGAGGGAACACAGCCCCACCCATCAACAGAAAATTGGATTAAAGATTTACTGAGCATGGCCCTGCCTATAAGAACAAGACCCAGTTTCCCCCACAGTCAGTCTCTCCTATCTGGAAGCTTCCATAAGCCTCTTATCCTTATCAGGCAGAGGGCAGACAGAATGAAAACCATAGTCACAGAAAACTAATCAAGCTGATCACATGGACCATAGCCTTGTCTAACTAAATGAAACTATGAGCCATGCCCTGTAGGGCCACCCAAGATGGATGGGTCATATTGGAGAACTCTGACAAGACGTGCTCCCCTGGAGAAGGGAATGGCAAACCACTTCAGTATTCTTGCCTTGAGAACCCCATGAACAGTGTGAACACTGTTCTTAGGTGATCACGAATTTACAAGTGTTACAAATTGAACATTTTATTATTATGAAGTGATTTATTATCTTCAATAATGCTGTTTGCCTTAATGTCTTTCTTATCTGATATTAAGGCTGTCTAATCTGACCAACTTTTTCTTACGTAGAAATTGAATGGCATACCTTTTTCTGTCCTTTTACCTTTAACCTTCTGTATATTTAACTTGTGTCTTTTATAAACTTTGTGTAATTGACTTTTTGATCCTGCTTGATGGTCTTTTAATTGGAATATTTGACCCATTAGCACTTGTTTACTAGAATTTCTGTTTAAATTGCTGTCTTATTTTGTGTTATTTATCCCACCTGTTCTATTTTTCATTTATTTTCTTTTCTTGCTGTTGATTATTTTTGGTACCTACATTTTTGCCCTCTCACCATGTGAAAGTTTTCTATCCTTTTAGTGGATACCCTAAAAGTTACAAAATGCATACTTTCTGCCTGTCACAAGCTAAGACTAATCAATAACCATCTCCATTTCCCAGGGAACTTAAGAGTACATTATCTGTATTGACTGCTTTCCCTACTTATACATTGTTGTCATTAATATGTTAATTTCATCATGTTTTCTTTTAAATTTTGCATTTATGAGTGTTTTATGCTCTTGGTGCTCATTCAGATTCACCCATGTATTTATCACTTTGCTCCTTTATGTCTTTTGCCTTCTCTGCCCTCCATCTGGGATCTCTTTCCTTCCACATGAAATAAATATCCGGAATCTCCTTATTTTTCTTGATGGCCACTCAGTCTCTGCTATTCTGAACTGTGTTTATCTTATCCTTTTTTCAAAAGAAATTTTCACTGGATATAAATTCTGGGTTAGCAAATATTTTCCTTGCAGCCTTTTGAAAATATCATGCCACAGCCTCTGATTCAGCTGTTGTCCAGCTTCCAATAGTGTGGATGTAATTGGTCTTTTTCTTTGACATCTTTTAAGATTCTCTTTGCCTTTGATGTTCTGTAGTTTCACTGTGTGTCCAGTACAGATTTCTTTTTATTTAATCCACTTAGAAATTTATAAACTTCTGAATTTGTGAATTGGTATCTTTCATCACTCTGGAAAATCCTGAGTAATTGTCTCCATATTTGGTATCTCTGCCCCCATTCTCCCTCTTCTCCTTGTGGAACACCTATTAATTATTAACAGGTGTTAATCTTTCTCTCTCCATCATCCTGGACTTTTAATCTCTTTTCTGTATGTTTCATTTTTTTGCCTCTCTGTGGTGTATTTTGAATAATTTTTATCATCTATCTTCTCATTATCACTTTCTTTTCAGCTGTGTCTAATTTAAATTTTTAATCTTAGTTATTGTATTTTTATTTCTAAAAGTTCCATTTTGGTTTTTTTCAAGTCCACTCTGGTGACTTTTATAAATGCCTGTTTTCGGCAGATATGCTCAGGCTTGCCTTTTGTTTTCCCAGTAAATCCTTTAACACATTCATCATAGTTAGAAGTCTCTGTCTCACAATTTCCAATATCTGGGTCATTTCTGAGTTTAGTTGTGTCATTTGTTTCATCTCTTGACTACGAATTGTTTTACTTTTTTTAAGTCTTAGATTTTTTGACTGAATGCCACACATCTTGTGGAGAATAGTTGAGAAAGATAAATAATACTTAAACATGGCCACTAGTGTGAGTGAATCAAATCCGTGAAAACGGGCTTGGATTTTATTATTTTTACCTTTGGTGTAATACAGTCTGCATGATCCTTCAGGGATAGGCTGAAGTCATCTTGCACTTGGGTCAGACCTGGGTGCCAGAGTATCTGTTCTCCTTCTCCACCTTCAGCTTTGGGCCAGTCCTGCTTACCTGTGTCACCCCACAGCCTCAAGCTCCCCCAGTGGTGAACTGCTCTTCTCCCATTGATAGCAGATCTCCACTTGGTGTTGGTGCAGTTTCCTGGGCCAAAGAGGTTTTCTACCTCTCCCCAGGGGCCAAAGCTTTTTGCATTTACTCCTTCCCCAGATGCAGTGGATCTGTGCCTGGGCCCCGAAGGCAGGAAGTTACGCTCTCTCCAGCAGTGGTTAATGTTTTTTACTGATATAAGAGAAAGTCTGAGGAAGTGGTCAATGTTTCATCACCCGAGAACATTAGATCAACCACTACCTGCACGCCTGTGTCTTTGAGGGATATCTTCTCACCAGGCTCCTGCCCCAAAAGTTCTCATAGCACCCAGCAGAAACTGGTGGAAAGGAGCTCCGAGGAGAACGTGAACTACTGTCATGTCAAAGCTCCCACTTCAGTTCAGTTCAGTTCAGTCGCTCAGTCGTTTCCGACTCTTCGTGACCCCATGGACCTCAGCATGCCAGGCCTCCCTGTACAATATCAACTCCCAGAGTTTACTCAAACTCATCTCCATTGAGTCAGTGATGCCGTTCAAACATCTCATCCTCTGCCGTCCCCTTCTCCTGCGTTCAATCTTCCCCAGCATCAGGTTCTTTTCAAATGAGTCAGCTCTTCACATCAGGTGGCCAAAGTATTGGAGTTTGAGCCTCAGTATCAGTCCTTCCAATGAATACTCAGGACTGATCTCCCTTAGGATGGACTGGTTGGATCTCTTTGCAGTCCAAGGGACTCTCAAGAGTCTCCTCCAACACCACAGTTCAAAAGCATCAATGCTTCAGCACTCAACTTTCTTTATAGTCCAACTCTTACATCCATACATGACTAGGAAAAACCATAGCCTTAATTAGACAGACCTTCGTTGGCAAAGTAATGTCTCTGCTTTTTAATATGCCTCTAGGTTGGTCATAACTTTCCTTCCAAGGAGTAAGTGTCTTTTTAACTTCATGGCTACAGTCACTGTCTGCAGTGATGTTGGAGCCCAGAAAAAAAAGTCTCTCACTATTTCCATTGTTTCCCCATCCATTTGCCATGAAGTGATGGAACTGGATGCCATGATCTTAGTTTTCTGAATGTTGAGCTTTAAACCAACTTTTTCACTCTCCTCTTTCACTTTCATCAAGAGGCCCTTTAATTCTTCACTTTCTGCCATAAGACGGTGTCATCTGCATAAATGAGGTTATTGATACTTCTCCCGGCAATCTTGATCCCAGCTTGTGCTTCATCCAGTCCAGCGTTTCTCATGATGTACTCTGCATGTAAGTTAAATAAGCAGAGTGACAATATACAGCTTTGACATACTCCTTTTCCTATTTGGAACCAGTCTGTTGTTCCATGTCCAGTTCTAACTGTTGCTTCATGACCTGCATTATAGGTTTCTCAAGAGGCAGGTCAGGTGGTCTGGTATTTCCATCTCTTTCAGAATTTTCCACAGTTTATTGTGATCCATACAGTCAAAAACTTTGGCATAGTCAATAAAGCAGAAATAGATGTTTTTCTGGAACTCTCTTGCTTTTTCCATGATCCAGCGGATGTTGGTAATTTGATCTCTGTTCCTCTGCCTTTTCTAAAACCAGCTTGAACATCGAGAAGTTCACGGTTCACGTATTGCTGGAGCCTGGCTTGGAGAATTTTGAGCATTACTTTACTAGCGTGTGAGATGAGTGCAATTGTGTGGTAGTTTGAGTATTCTTTGGCATTGCCTTTCTTAGGGATTGGAATGAAAACTGACCTTTTCCAGTCCTGTGGCCACTGCTGAGTTTTCCAAATTTGCTGGCATATTGAGTGCAGCACTTTCACAGCACCATCTTTCGGGATTTGAAATAGCTCAACTGGAATTCCATCACCTCCACTAGCTTTGTTCGTAGTGATGCTTCCTAAGGCCCACTTGACTTCACATTCCAGGATGTCTGGCTCTAGGTGAGTGATCACACCATTTTGATTATCTGGGTCATGAAGATCTTTTTTGTACAGTTCTTCTGTGTACTCTAGCCACCTCTTCTTAATATCTTCTGCTTTCTTTATTGAAATGGTATACCATTATTCCTTTATTAAGCCCACCTTTGCAAGAAATGTTCCCTTGGTATCTCTAATATTCTTGAAGAGATCTCTAGTCTTTCCCATTCTATTGTTTTCCTCTATTTCTTTGCACTGATCACTGAGTAAGACTTTCTTATCCCCAAGAAAAAGAAATGCAAAAAAGCAATATGGCTGTCTGAGGAGGCCTTACAGATAGCTGTGAACAAAAGCGAAGTGAAAAGCAAAGGAGAAAAGGAAAGATATACCCATTTGAATGCAGAGTTCCAAAGAATACCAAGGAGAGATAAGCTCCCACTTACTCAGAGCTAATAGTCGGTCCATGCTGCTGCTACTGCTGCTAAGTCGCTTCAGTCGTGTCTGACTCTGTGAGACCCCATAGATGGCAGCCCACCAGGTTTTCCCATCCCTGGGATTCTCCAGACAAGAACACTGGAGTGGGTTGCCATTTCCTTCTCCAATGCATGAAGGTGAAAAGTGAAGTCGCTCAGCCGTGTCCGACTCTTCACAACCCCATGGACTGCAGCCCACCATGCTCCTCTGCCCATGGGATTTTCCAGGCAAGAGTACTGGAGTGGGTTGCCATTGCCTTCTTCGTCCATGCTTGCCCCTAAATTCTTTAAAATTTTAGCTGATTTTTGTTGGGAAATACTTTTTCATGGGTCGCTCATGTTTGCACATGATCTATGGAGAAGAACTGACTGCCGCTGTTCTGTCTCAACCACCTTCTCAGCTGGGGTAAACAGAGATAGCATCTTCCTCTGAAGAGAGACATATTTGATTACTGTCTACTGTAACAAAGATGTCTCCCTTCAGAGCAAAGGACAGGCTGCTTAATACTCATTATAAAATATTTAGGTTCCTGGAGCTCAGGGTACCTCCCTGAAAGGCAATGTATAGGCATGTATAGGTGTCACCTGGCCCTCCTCTCATTGCCCTGTGGGACTGGGGATCGGGGAACCAGCACGGATACTGACACTGATTGATACTATTGGGTTAAGTAATGAAGTCCCTTGTCTCTAGTACAAGAAACTATGGCAAGCTAACTTTTAACTTGCAGGCAGGGACACATCTTAGATCTTTCTAAGTGTCTTCTTTACTGGCAGCCTCCTATTCTCTGCCACAGGTGAAATAGTTCATGTATTCTGTCTCTTCAAGAGGCCTGTCATTCTGGAATTCTGTTCCTTTGGCTCTCTGATGTGTAATAGAAAAGTTTTGATTTTGTTTTCTTATTAAGATGGGAGGAACATTCTCTTGCAGCTTTCTACATCTTAAATGGAAGCACAACTCCCAAGGTATACCTATTTGATTATTTTCTATTACCAATGATAGACACAGATCTTTGAATAAAATGTTCGGCTTATGCATGTTTAGTTAGTTTTTAAAAGAAGCATAAGTTTGGATAATGAACTCCAGGAAATGTGAAGTGAATGAAATATTTCATCATAAGGGCTGGACCAAGGATGTTTCTTTTAGCATAGGTGAGTCGGGAGAGGGTAAAATAATTTGATTCATGAGGAGTGAAATGTTACTCAGAATGTACATATGCACTGGCCAACTCTTACAGAAATTCAGGGAGATACATAGGAAAACTCCAACACTTGAGGATAGAGAGAGCGAGCTTTTGAAACTCTCACATATGGGCAGCAGGATGTGACAGAAACACCTGAAAAGGATAAAATGCTAGGTAGAAGCACAGCAAGTGGTGTCTTGAGGATTCATAGATTTCCTCTTTGCTATTTTTTTCCCTCTCCACACTCAAGCTCCCTTTCTTAGCAAACAGAATCTAGATTTCTTCTGTAAGGCTCACCTCTTCTGTATTGTAGAAATCTGATTAGGGCTGCCAGTTAGTCTTCCCCTAGCCAACATTCCCAGGAGTCCCTGAGACATGAAAGACAGAAAAACAGCTGGACAGAAAGACAGAAAAGTTACTGAGCTGGTTAGTTCCTGCTATACAGATCCCCGAACAGCTTTTGTATTTTTTCAAAGCATAACTTAACTCTATGAATTACCAATATTCTTACTTTGCTTAAGTTAATCAAAGCTAAATTTCTGTTGCTTGAAACCAAAGAAATCCAACTGATACAGGGAAAGTAGTCCAATAGACAGCATGATAGAGGCCACAGGAAGCTTTTAAAGGTAGCCTGAAATCCAATTTATTTAAAATTATTAAAAACACATATTAATAACTGTCAAAATTTCTGGCTATGGTACAATGACTAATTGATTTCAAGTTTTTATGTGCTTACAGTTAATGGCTAGGCTGGTGACGTTTTATTAATACAAGCTATATTTGGAGTTAACTTTCATATCTCCCATGTAACAAATAAAAAACTGAGAATGAATTGAATTAATACAGATTACATGCCATAAGAAAAACATCTAGGAAGGGTGCTGGGTGGAACAAATGATCTATGATACAATGAAATATACAGTTGACCCTTGAATAATGTGGGGTTTAGGGGAGCCAACCCCCAAACAAACAGCTTTCTTACAGTTAGCCCTCCATATCTATGGTTCCACATCTGCAGAGTCAATCAACCATGGACACTATAGTACTGTAGAAAGTATTCAGTGAAAGAAATCTACATGTAAGTAGAACGGTGCAGTTCAAATCTAGGTTGGTCTAAGGAGCAACTGTATATATATAAGAATTATATATATATTATATGTAATATATATTATTATATATAAGATAATCATTATATAACATATACAACATAATATATATTAAATATATCTTACTCTGCATTTTTTTTAGGGTTATTTCATTACATTTAAAAATATAAGGGAATTTAACATTTTGCCACCGATTAGTTTAACCCAAACTTGGGATTATTGACATTTGAGCAGGATAATTCTTTGTTTGGGGCAGGAGGAGTTGTCCAATGCATTGTAAGATGCTTATTAGCATCCCTGGCTTCTACTTAACCCCACTATATGCCAGTAATGCCCCTAGTAACGACAATCAAAAATGCCTCTTGACATTACCAAATGTCCCCTTGGGGGCAAAACTCTCCCCTGATTAAGAAACACTGGTTTTATAGAAAGAGACTCACAGACTTAGAGAATGAACTTATGGGTGTTAGGGAGTTTGGGATGGACATGTACACACTGCTATATTTAAAATAAATAACCAAGAAAGGCCAACTATAGCACAGGGAACTCTGCTCAGTGTTGTGTGGCAGACTGGATGGGAGGGGAGCTTGGGGGAAAATGGATACATGAATACATATGGCTTCAGCTGTGTCACCAGCCACACGTGGCTACTGAGCACTTGAAACGTAGCTACTCTGAAGTGGGATGTGTAGTAAGCGTAAAATACGCACTCGATTTTGAAGACTTGATACAAAAAAAGAATGTAAAATAACTCACAATTTTTATGTTAATGGAACTATTTTTGGGTGGTATACTTAAATTGGGTGAAATAAAATTAATTTCACCTGCTCAGTTTATTTTAATGTGGCTACAGAAAATTCTAAATTACTATATTGCACATTATATTTCTATTGAATAGCCCTGATCTAGAAACTTGAAATGACTCAGTATTACTTTATAGTGAAATAAATTCTCAAGTCTATCAAATAAGTCAAAAAGACTTTGGGAAGCTTTTCACAGCCCTATAAAATTACCTCACTTTTGAGTATCATAATTCTTTATTATCATGCCTGAGCAGTTTTTTGGCTTCTTCAAACCAA
This sequence comes from Muntiacus reevesi, assembly GCF_963930625.1. Lineage (NCBI taxonomy): Eukaryota > Metazoa > Chordata > Mammalia > Artiodactyla > Cervidae > Muntiacus > Muntiacus reevesi. Next base: position 11,651,277 of record NC_089255.1, on the reverse strand, counting down.
CTACTTCTGCTTGAATGCTTCATTTTCAATGTTCCAGTCGATTCCTCTGTGATTGTGGATTTATCGTCAGGCTGTTCTTTATCACTTTCCTGCACATCAGTTTCTTTTATACACTCGGGATCTTTCCTAGTAAGATGCTCAGATGCTGCCGCATCCATCATACTCAGAAAATCATAAGCAGGCAGAGGAGGTTTCCATTCCTGAGCAGGTAAAACTTCTGCAAGGAAGGTAGAATCAAGGGTTAAAGAGGAACATATAAAATCCCATCACATGAATATACTAGAAAATGTTTTATTTTGAAAAATATATTTATAGGAGTGAAGGCCTTATCAGTATTCCTTATCTACTGGAAAGCTACATTTTATTATCATCATTGTCTAAGAAACTTAATGCATTTGTCATTACTAGACATTTTCATTTATAGACTATGCTATTTTAAATAAAGATAGGTCTTAATAGGCAAAAAACATAAAGGTTCATAATCTCGATGCCTGTTAACCCTTGCTGAGGGTTAAAAAAATAGCAATATGTGTAATGAGAATACAACAGCCAGGGACAAGTTAAAATGAAGAAGTCTCTTGCTTCTCTCCCTCCCCCTGCCTTCATGCCCAAAGTACTGTAACTATAGATCATTCCAGATAAAAATTTTGGAATATATATATATAAATTTTATATACACTTAAATTTAGAAAAGTTTTGGACCATATATATATATAAAATTTAGAAAAATATTTCTTATATTTTAAAGCATTTTCTGTTCTGGAAGATTGCTATGGAATCAACTGTACTATAAACAGGCAGTGAATAGAAGCACTTAGGAGGGCTTCATGGCAGTGAATTTTAACATTATTTTAAAATATTGGTCATTAAAAGAAGAAAAAGGACTTAAGCTGATAACATATATATCGGATAAATAGACTAGCTTTACTCCATTCGGTAAACAGATTTCACACAATTTCAGAGTTTAGATGCCTATTCAAAGTACTATGTGAGAAATTACATAAGGAAATGTGCAAACTAAACATTTAAAAATTAAATTCCAATGAAAGAATCTATATACTGTTATATGAAAAGAAAGTAATGCTCATAAAGTAAAAACTCAAGCATCTCTCATAAATCAAAGTTTATGACATTCATACAAATTCTAATTAAAACACAGACAAAAATCTGCATCAGTACACGTAAATATGTATATCTATACTCTACTCATTGATATGATTTCTTCACTCAGGCTCAAGTATATGAAATCTGAGGTACATCAGCAAGGTATTACATTTAAGTTACCCTGTAATTGATGTTTCAAATTGCAGTGTTGCCCAGATAACAGACTCAAATATAGTCTGCTGTCAGTGTCAATAGTGACAAACGGATAAAATAGTTTCTTGAATATAATGAATAGATAAGAAGTAAAATAACTGTACTGTGTAATATGCAGATGAAGTATCTTTAAGGGAAGTCCAATTTAAAGCACAGCAAAGATTTAGCAATATTTATTTTTATGGTAAGCACTGCAGCCTAACGGTCTGAGACAATGACCAAATGCCTGAAACTGGACATTCTAATTCTGCTCATTATTTCCTGAGGAACTCTACAAAGATCTTAATTTTTTCAATTGCAAATAAAACTGTACTCTCCCCACATATGGGCAAAAAAGACACTATTATCAAATTAGTAATGATAATAAATAATAATAACTAACATAGACTGAGGCTTTACTATGTATCAGGAATTATGTATTTAATCCTTACAACCTCATGAGGTAAGTACAATTACTATCCCAACTTTATATATGAGAAAACCAAGTCCTCGAAAGGTCAGAGAACTTGACCAAAACTAAGTGTAAATGTCAAATAAGAACAGCCAGTGGTCACAATTTCACAGAAATTAAGATGTGCAGCAAGCAAGGTGAGGCAGAGGCCAGTGGTACCGTGTTAGAGACGCAGGCTCTCCTAAGGGTAGCTGCAACATTCATGTCTCAGACCTGCCTCCCAGCAGGTCCTGGCAGCACAGAGGACAGGACTCCACACAGAAAAGTCCTGCCTGGACCTTGGCTTCTTCCCTGCTGCAGAGGCTGCAGGAATAACTTAAGATTGGGAGCAGCGATACAAAGAAATAATGGAAACCAGAGGCATTACCATCATTGCAATGGAAGAAATATGAGTCTCTGAGGAAACCCAGAAGAATAATTCTGATGCTTGCTAATGGTTTAGTTGAGAAATCAAAGCCCCTAAGGAGGCCCCTTGTAGGAAAGGATCTTTACACGAAGCATAATAAATACTGTAGGCGTTACACTTTAAAACGTATGCCTCTGCATACTTCATTTTAATTTTTAAAATAACTGTAACACAGAGTAGGGACTATCAGGAGGAAACAAAGGAAAAAAAACATACAGTTAGTAGTCAAGGAAGCTGGGTCAGAAGTTCGGGTTTCTTTGTCTCTGAACATCACATGACCTTTTTAAAAGCTATTCAGTTTCATTCTTTTACAAGTGGTTGACCAGTTTTCCCAGCACCACTTGTTAAAGAGGTTGTCTTTTTTTCCATTGTATTTCCTTGCCTCATTTGTTGAAGTTAAGGTGTTTCTAACACCATACACAAAAATAAACTCAAAATGAATTAAAGATCTAAATGTAAGACCAGAAACTATAAAACTCCTAGAGAACATAGGCAAAACACTCTCTGACATAAATCACAGCAGGATCCTCTATGATCCACCTCCCAGAATATTGGAAATAAAAGCAAAAATAAACAAATGGGACCTAATTAAACTTAAAAGCTTCTGCACAACAAAGGAAACTATAAGCAAGGTGAAAAGATAGACCTCAGAATGGGAGAAAATAATAGCAAACGAAGCAACAGACAAAGGATTAATCTCAAAAATATACAAGCAACTCCTGCAGCTCAATTCCAGGAAAATAAATGACCCAGTCAAAAAATGGGCCAAAGAACTAAACAGACATTTCTCCAAAGAAGACATACAGATGGCTAACAAACACATGAAAAGATGCTCAATATCACTCATTATCAGAGAAATGCAAATCAAAACCACAATGAGGTACCATTACATGCCAGTCAGAATGGCTGCTATCCAAAAGTCTGCAAGCAATAAATGCTGGAGAGGGTGTTGAGAAAAGGGAACCCTCTTACACTGTTGGTGGGAATGCAAACTAGTACAGCCGCTATGGAGAACAGTGTGGAGATTTCTTAAAAAACTGGAAATAGAACTGCCATATGACCCAGCAATCCCACTCCTGGGCATACACACCAAGGAAACCAGATCTGAAAGAGACACGTGCACCCCAATGTTCATCGCAGCACTGTTTATAATAGCCAGGACATGGAAGCAGCCTAGATGCCCATCAGCAGATGAATGGATAAGGAAGCTGTGGTACATATACACCATGGAATATTACTCAGCCATTAAAAAGAATTCATTTGAATCAGTTCTAATGAGGTGGATGAAACTGGAGCCCATTATATAGAGTGAAGTAAGCCACAAAGATAAAGACCAATACAGTATACTAACACATATATATGGAATTTAGAAAGATGGTAACGATAACCCTATATGCAAGACAGAAAAAGAGACACAGATGTACAGAACAGACTTTTGGACTCTGTGGGAGAAGGTGAGGGTGGGATGTTTTGATAGAACAGCATCGAAACATGTATATTATCAAGGGTGAAACAGATCACCAGCCCAGGTTGGATGCATGAGACAAGTGCTCGGGCCTGGTGCACTGGGAAGACCCAGAGGGATTGGGTGGAGAGGGAGGTGGGAGGGGGGATCGGGATGGGGAATACATGTAACTCCATGGCTGATTCATGTCAATGTATGACAAAAACCACTACAATACTGTAAAGTAATTAGCCTCCAACTAATAAAAATAAATGGGAAAAAAAAATTTTAAAAAAAGGAAAGCTATTCAGTGGAGAGGTACTCTGGCCTGACCTACATATACTACTATCTGACGTAGTCAGAGTCCATGAGGCCTCTGTGTCACAGCAACTGCACAATGACAGCACTCAGACGCTTCTATAAAGCAGCAGTGCAACGGAGAATGCAGCCCATCTGAAGAGTTCACGAGGTGCAACTGACAGGACCCCTCTGCTGTGTGGCCAGAATGAAGAGGCCATCAGTGAGCGCTAACTATCACAGAAAGGCTTCTTTCAGATTCTGACAAACCAAATAGTCAATTTAGTTATTTTTTTACATTTCTAAATGCTAAAACTAATCCATTATCTCCGAAAACTAAGACTTAAAAATACCATCCAAGAGGACCCAGAATATCCAAAATAATTTTGCACACAAGGAACAAGGTTGGAGGAATCAAATTTCCCAATTTGAAAACCTATTTCAAAGATGTTGTATTCAAGACAGTGGGGTAACTGGCCTAAGACATCTGTATAGTTGGTAGAAAAACATGTCCATGAATGTTCATAGCAGCATTATTTATACTAGCAAGAAATGGAGACAGTGTAAATGTACATCAACTGATGAATGGAAAAACAAAATGGGATATATCCATCCAATGGAATATGATTCATCCATAAAAAGGAATGAACCACTGATTCACATTACAACACTGATGATTCTTAAAAACCTACGCTAAGTGAAAGAAGCCAGACACAAAAGGCCACATGGTGTATGACTCCATTTATATGAAATGTCTAGACTAGACAAATCCAAAAAGACAGAAGATAAATAAGTGGTTAGTGAATGAAAAGAAGGGAGAATGGAGAGTGATTGTGAATGGGTACAGGGTTTCTTTTGGGGGTGATGAAAATATTTTAAAATTCAGTAGTGGTAATGGTTGTGAATGGTACAATCTTGTGAATACATCAAAAAAAACCAAAACACATCGAACTGTACACATTAAAAGGGTGTACTTTATGATATGTCAATTGTATTTCAATATACAAAAATCATCAATAGACTATTTAGACATAACAATTAAGTTAAAACTGCCTAATTTAACAAAAATGAAATGGATAGACCTCCTGGGAAGAACAAGTATGTTTCAAAGATTGACACTTAAATAAATTCAAGAATATGATTAAATATACATAAACATACATAGTGATAGATTGATAACATGCAAGCTGAGAGACAGCATAACACTGAATTGGAGTTTATATACCAGAATTGTGTGTGTGCATGTACACATATTCACATGTATTCACATACACACATACACAAACTTATTTCAGAACTCAGTCATGAACAGCATCAAAATGTTATTATAAAATAGTTCATTTGGTTTCCAATAACAAAACCTTTACAAATGCCTTAGGAAACTTCATTACATCACTATTTCCTCAACAGACTAATGGTCTAGGTTATTACATGTTAACTAAATTATAGCAACAGGCTTGTTGCCATGATTGTACATAAACTAACAAACATATCTATGCCACAAGTACAAACCCACAGAGGTTTTAGAAAAACAGTGACTATGGCATGTCATGTCTTGGACTTCCCCTGTGGCTCAGATGGTAAAGAATCTACCTGCAATGCAAGAGACCCAGGTTTGATCCCTGGGTTGGGAAGATCCCCTGGAGAGGAAAATGACAATCCACTCCAGTATTCTTGCCTAGAGAATTCCATAGACAGAGGAGCCTGGTGGGCTACAGTCCATGAGGTCACAAAGAGATGGATACCACTGAACGACTACACTTTCACTTTCATGGCATGTCATAAAACCAGCATTGTAAACTCTGGGCCAAGATCTATTTTCTTGTGGTTCAAAATTCTGGCTCTGGAGTACAACAGAGCCATGTTGAAATCCAACTTTCCTCATTTACTGGTTAATTATATGACTCTGAACTAGTTATTTAGCTCCTCTACAGGTATGTCCTATGACTCCTGTGAGAATAAAGGAGATAATACATGTGAAGCATGTAACTTTGTGCATGATACCTACTGAGCATTCAATAAATGTTTAGCTATTATTAAATTTAATATAACAGCACTCATTTTCTGTGGGTAAGAATATCTACCATATAACAGACTATATGGACAATGCTATCAGTGTATTAATATTTAGAATATTTACAAACATTACAATTCAACTCATTCTAGCATTCATCAGCTATAATTTAAGTTTAAAAATCCATGAAACAAAATGTAGAATTGTACACATTAAAACAGGAAACTTACTGATATGACTTTCTAGTCCTGCTTCTAATTTCTTCAGCCACAATAAAAGGTTCTGTTCAGTGATAGCCTGGTCTGAAGGAAATGCAAACACGTGGCCACCTGAATGCAGATTCACCACAACAAGAAGAGGAAGTGGGGGCAGGGTACCAAAATATGCCTGCAAGACTCCCCTCCCCACTGGCGTCTTCTTCCTAGAAAAGGGAGCAACTGAACACGTTAATGAATATTTCTTTCTATAGCAAAATAACAAGAACAGCTCTCTGTAAAACATTAACCTTTAAATACAGCACCATACCAGGAAGTTTATTTTATGGAAGTAAGTCCTAAAAATCAAGAGGTCTATAACTACATTATTGGTAATTAGAGTCATAAAACGTTTCTTTTAACATGAGGTATGTACTGTATATCTCTTAGGAGAAAAAAGGCAGCATGAGAGTTTTAATAAAAAACAGACATAGTCCGCCGGCTCATCAATTTTGTCCTGACATAATCAATATATTCCTTTCAAAGTTTAGTCAAGTATCTGATCATGTCAGCTCAAAATTAAATGGCTACAAACTATAAAATAACAAGATACTTAAAGAGACAGAGAAAGACAAATACTACATAGCAGTAACACTAATATGTGGAATCCTAAAAAAAAAAAGTCAAACTCATAAAAACAGAGTAGAAAAGTTTCCAGGGACTGCAGGGTGGGGGAAATGAGGTGAGACTGGTAAAAGGAAACAGACTTTTCAGTTGTAAGATGAATAAGATCCAAGGATTTAATGTCTAACACAGTGAATATAGTTGATAATACTGTGCTGTATCATTGAAATTTGCTACATGAGTAGAACTTAAATGTTCTCACTCCACCCCATCCCAAAATTTACATTTATAAAACAAATATATGAGGTGACGGATGTGTTAATTAACTAGATGAAAGAGTTTTTTCACAATGCATACATATATGCATTGTGTTTAAATCATCTCAATGTACATTTTAAATATCTTACAAAGTTATTTGTCAATTATGCTTGAATAAAGTTGAAACAAAAACTCACACAGCAAAAAAAAAAAAAGAATTTATTGTAAAACAGAATTCAATCTAAAACAAGATCATCTCAGTCCATCTGAGGCAGTTTAGTTACTAAAATATCATGATGACTTATATATTGGTTTCATAACATTAACTCCAAAGGTACTTTCATTCCCTAATGAAAACTTAATAGTATTTATTACTTTCTTTACTTTTTACATATTACAAAATAAAAAATATACCTACAGATTTAACCAACAAGGGGTAAGTGAATCCAAGTATTTCTTTTTAGCCAGCATCAGTATTGTTTTTTCATGTTGAAGATCTATGCCACCATCACTGAATAAAATAAGTAATGGTTTCTGAAGTCTTAAGTAAATCGGAAGATTTTCCACAGTGATCTCTGGCTGTTTAAAAACAAAACAAATCAAGAAAAAACAGGAAATTATAATACATAAAGTAGAAAATAATGTTCAAATCACTCTTGCATGTTAGTTTGTAAAATGTATTTCAAACAAATTTTCATTTAAGTGGAGATTTTACTATATTGATTAACAAGTATGAATCTCAAGAGTGTTTTTTATTTAAACTCATCTTATTTTAATAATGTATTATTTTCAAAATAAAACTACTGATAGAATTTGAAAATAAATTAAAGGAGCTCCTTGTTTTATAAGCATGTAGCATTTCAAGTAATTTCTTATGTTAAAATCTGGATCAAACTAACCAACACACACATGATAAGTATTTTTCCTCTAGCATAAAATTTTTTTAAAAAATATAAGCTAAGCTTTAAAGATACAATCTTTTAACATCTATGATTACTTAAAAATTAATAAATCTAACTTTGTTTCAAAATTGAGTTTTTAGCATAATTAAAGTAATACAATAATATGCTAAAACAAATTTTAAAGGCTCTTATTTTTGAGGGGTTTAAAATAAAGAAAAAGTAGTAAGAAATAAGAAATCTTACTCTTTTTATTAATTAAAAGAGAACATTTTAAAATATATATATTTGTAGAAGACAATTTGTGTAGGCAGTTATTAACAAGAATTGAAAAGAGTAACAAACAATGTTAAAATACTTAGGATTAAAAACAGCAGTGATTTAGAGTATTAAAGGCTTCTACCATTTTCCATTTTTAGTACCACATCTATTAATTCATCTTCTGGATATACTTGTCCAGTATGGATTAAATCTTCCTACAGAAGAAAACAAATCCCTAGCTGACAGATGAGGAAACCAAGGATGAGAAGTTGACTTGTTGAAGTCACACAGCTAAGTAGAAGGGAGAATTAAACGAAACTAGCACCCAGAGATTTTGTTTACCAGTATGCCATTTCACTGGATCTCACTAGAAATCCAAATGAACAAATTTTTTTTACGGTGCCAATCACCTCCAATTCATCCTCAAACACCAAACTCTGGCACATACTTCTCCCTACTTAGTTCTCAAAGCCACTTTACTCTGCCAGTTTTCATTTTTCTTTGAGTTCTTTCTCTTTCACCACTCAAAGTCCTCTTCTCACACCTTCCTCTTTGAAGATTTAAATCTTAGATCCCCTTTTCTCCAAACTCCCCCATGTTGTCTTATGTTAACTATTGTCATTTCTCTTCTACATGAGTTATGTCCCCTTCCTAAAACCGACAGATCCTACCAAACCAGCAGAACAGATCTGATGGATATGGTGTGATGGAACCATCACAGCTCAATTCAAAAATGTATTGAGAATCTTAAGACCTTCTGCTGGGTGGGTACATGTGTGCATGTGTGTGTGCTCGGTTGCTTGGTTGTGTCCGACTCTTTGCGATCCCATGGACCACAGCCTGTCAGGCTCCTCTGTCCATGGGATTTTCCAGGCAAGAATACTGGAGCAGACTGCCAGGGGGGATATTCCTGACACAAGGATCAAACCCATGTCTCCTGCTTCAGCAGGCAGATTCTTTACCAATGAAGTCCCTTATGCTGGGTACTGAGTCAAAAAGAAGTAAGATGCTTACTCTGCCCTCAAAGAGTTCATAGTTCAGAGGAGGAGACACATGTGCAAACTGCTGTGATCCAAGGAAAAATTTTAATGTATAACAATAAGAAGACCCTAGTGGCTCAGCAGTAAAGAATCAGCCTGAAATGCAGGAGATACATTTCGATCCCTGGGTTGGGAAGATCCCCCGAAGGCGGGCATGGCAACCCACTCCAGTATTCTTGCCTAGAAAATCCCAAGGACAGAGGAGCCTGGTGGGCTACAGTCCATAGGGTTGCAAAGAGTCCAACACGACTGAAGTGACTGAGCATGAATAAGGAAGCCTAGTGGCTCTAAATTAAAACTAAAAAACAAGGTAGGGGAGCTCATGGGTGATTTTAGGACGTGATATTTGACCTGGGCCTTGGATAAGGAAAAAGACCCTGACAGACTGAAGTGTGTGCTAGAGCGGGGATTCCAGATACAGGGAGCAGACAGACAGGTGTTAGGCATACAGAGGGTCTGGGGAACAGTGACCCTGACGTGTGTCAGACTCAGGAGGCCAGAAGCAAATACGGCTGTAAGACCACATGGGAAAATGACTAGAGAGGTTTTCTAGCTCCCAGAAATACTGAGATTTTGTATCAAATAAGTCACATGGTCAGGCCTGTTTTAGATGACTAACTAGAGTATGAATTTGTGGAAAGATAGGCCAGTGACAGGCACTGCTCTTTCCTGTTAGGAAACAAAGACTAAGAGTTATGCGAGTTTAGTTAAGATTAGAAACTCAAAAGTTAGGAATCATCAGCTGGTATAACGACCCATGTAAGTTACGGGTATAGACACTAAGTCTCCCAAAGAATGAATGTAGCAAAAGAAGAAAAAATGGTTGAAGATGTAATTCTAGAGTGGCATGAGGGTTGAAGGCACACCTGGAGAGGACGGAACTGCAAAAGCCGAAAGAAGAGAGAATTTTAAAAAGGAACAGCACAATCAAGGGTTTTGATTGCCACTCAGAGGCCACCCAGAGAAAAAGAAAAGGTCATCAAATACGGTTACTGTTGGATATTTGGCTATTTGAGTATATAAGAGACTATAATTATGTGTGTTCCCATATTCTTATTTATAATAAAAGCACAAAAATGAACTCAATGTATTTGAGAGAAGTGCTAAACATATTACCCAACAAATAGTTCTAACTATGACAGCTGTAAATTGCTTAACTGCAATAACTACAAAGTTAATTAGCACATAAGTAGCTATGATCTGGGGCTTCCATGATGACTCTGATGGTAAAGAATCTGCCTGCAATGCAGGAAACCCAAGTTCGATCCCTGGGTTGAGACGATCTGGAGAAAGGAATGGCTGCCCACTCCAGTGTTCTAGCTTGGAGAGCTCCACTATTAAACTCCACAGAGGAGCCTGGCGGGGGGTTGTGAAGAGTCAGACACAACTGAGCACTACCACTTTCACTTTCAAAGATATTCAAGACAAACTGTCAGACAGACAAGTGCATACAGGAGCCTGGAGAGCAGGCCCAAGGTCTGGGTTGGCCATATGAATCGTGAGCCATTACATAGACGGTATACATGTCATTCTCCGGGTGGCGCTAGTGGTAAAGAACCTGCCTGCCAATGCAGGAGACATAAGAGATGCAGGTTCAATCCCTGGGTTGGGAAGAACCCCTGGAGGAGGACGTGGCAACCCAATCCAGTATTCCTGCCTGCAAAATTCCATGGACAGAGGAATCTGGTGGGCTACATACAATCCATGAGGTCAAAGAGTTGGACATGACCGAGTAACTAACATTTAACTAACTATGATCTGGGCATTATTTACCTGGACTAATTTGTCATCAGGTTCATTATAATAAAAGTTTGACTTATAAAAAAATGTTTACCATCTGGCCATCCACTGCTCTTTCCTATCCAGAGGAAGTCTTTCTAGTACCTAAGGGCAGGCCAGAAGATAGCTACTATATACAGTCACTGATGCTCTCGACTTAAAAGCTCCAACACCAAGCAGCATTAGGAAATTTAACAACAGCACACATGGAATGTTATTTAAGTTTGGGAAAATATATCCCTAAATTTACGCTTGGTTAAAGAAGCTATGATTTATTCTAATTTTCCTCTTTATAGTTTTCTGTATTATCTGGGGAAAAAAGCTAACGTCTTATAAAAATTCCAAAAATTTTTAGCACTATGGATGCACTAAAGAGACAGTCATTTAATAAAGTCATTAAAGGCAAAAATGTTACTTTAATAAATAATTTAGAAAACCACATCCTAAAAATGTTAATGATTTGATTAATTATAAACTGTAACTTTAATTAGGGAAGGGGAGTTAGTAGGACTGAGGCCACAAAAGGACTTAAAGAACACATTCATTTCTTTAGCCTAAAATGTAATATTATTTAGATCATCATGACAAAAGACAACAACAAGAGGATATTCATTCAGTATTTATAGTTGATAATATTGCTCCCATGTCACTTTAGAAATGTAGAAAAGCATCAATTTATAATATTCTAGCTGTGTTTAATATTAATGAAAAACAACCAAAATCAAGAAATGCAGGTTACATCTGTTGTGCCTTTAAATCCACATTATACAAAGTAGGCATCAGAAAAGGACTTTAACAAAACATACTTTTCTCTACAACAATGTAAGCAATACTAGCTAACATTTGCTGAGTGTTTACCAGGGGCTAAACACTGTACACAGAACACTGAACACCCATTCTCATTTAGTCCTTACAATAACCATTTTACACATGTGGAGAGACGCTTACATACAGCCAGCGAGGAGGCAAGCAAGGATTGGAAGTCTAGCATGCAGCTCTCTGGAATCCAAACTTGCTTCATGCCAAGTTTCAGCCCAGATGGAGTACTTCAACTGGCCATAAGCCACAAGCATCCCAGCAAGAAAAATAATCCAAAGACATGTAAACTTTTGGCAGTGGATTAAAGGAGCTATATGCATGATGGGTGAATAATAAAACAGAGCAACCCAATGAATCTAGAGCTCACCAAACATCATGCCCTGTGCCAACAAAAGATGGAAAACCATGTGTTAAAACACACACTGTTTTTCACACTGTCTTTAACTGCTCTAGATTTTATTTCAAACAACATCCTTATTATAAAATATACTCACAAATGTTTCCAGTGATGCATTTGTTATTATTTGAACTATGTCTTGCACATGGACGTTAACTAATGGAATGCTCTCTATTTTGCCTTCTTTGTGTCTGGCAAGCAGCAGGGCTGGAAGAGTTACGGTATATTTACTTGACCTGTGGAGAAACGGAGTATTAAAATTCCCAACTAAAATACACCAAGTCATCAAAAACATGAACAGTTAGGCCAAGAAGTCACAGTGGAGGCAGCAAACGGGAAGCCCTACTAAGAAAAAAAGAAAAGAGAAAATCTCCATTTCCAGGCAAACTTAGCTTTTATGTGAGGCTACCTGAGCAAGTTCAAGAGCCTTGACAACCTAGATTAGAAGAAAACAACAGATACTAATCTAACCAGATTTTATTCTTTTCTAGACAATTTACTCATCAAGAAAATGTCTAAACAGGACTAGGAACACATTGAATGGTTCTTAACTTTTTGGACTGCTCACCAAACTGCTGAGCAAGGAGATAGGCATTTATGAGAATAGGCCTAAATTTGCCAGGCACTATACCAGGTGCTTCTAGTTACATTTTTATTTAACCCTCAGAATGGCCCTATAATCCTCATTTTACAGATGATGAAAGAGTGATAAATAGCAGAGACAGAATTCACACTGAGGTATTCCAGATACAGAGTCTGAGCTCTTTCCACTGAAAGAGAATGTGAAATTTGCTCTCTCCTACCACTACTTTTGCTAACTAAAGAACCTAAACCTAAACCTAAACCTAAAAGAAAATCACTAAATAGGAAAAAACGCCCAAGTGAAATTACCAGTGATATGGTAACATTTACATCATGTAAAAATTCAATTCATGCTAAAACAAAGTATCAATCTGAAGACTGGGCTTTCTACTGCCCAGTCTTCAGATTACCTGGAAGGTACTCTTAGCGGATGTATCAGTTATAAACAAAACATACTCTGAAAACTACTGGTCTAGAAGACAGTGGGTGACTATCCATGTGTCAGCTGAATAGGTCTCATATTCCCTAGAAGTCTAGAGTTCGGTATTCACTTTTCAAGTCACTGATTTCTTGAATAGAAGAGGAGCTCAATCATCAAATGCATGTGTCACCAGTGTTCAGGATGAAAGATTTAATTAAGCTCAGAAATCACAATTGGCAATAGTATAGTCACAATTGGCAATATATATAGTAAGAAACACAAACAACTCCATGTGTATCTGAAGATAAGTCAGTGTAGAATGTGATGTGTATTAATAACGTCTAAATTCTCAGTTCATTCATTCTGCAGCAACTGAAATATTAGAGAGTTTATAGGAGCCCCAAATTCTACAAACAAAGCAACTTAAGTGGCTAAAAAAAGCACTGCTTAAGTGTATGTCTACAATAACAAAATTAAGTAGAACTATCAGTTCATCACCTAAAACTCTGGGAGAAATATGTAAAAACTCTGATTTTTATGCATACCTTGATGGCAAATCAAAACCCAAACACTCAAGATGTAAAATTTCTCAAAAAACTATAACTGCAAAGAATTTAAACTGCAGGTAATAGAATCCAAAGAGGAAAAATTTTATAGGAAGATGAAGTAGTATGAATCCAATGTTGCCTCATGGTGGGGGGGGGGGGGGCTCTAGCCTAAAGAATTTTGAGTATGGAAAAATTCTAAATAGCCAGATAGTACTTTCCAGATTTTCCCAGGATGAAATTAAAAATTTAGGTATGTTGCTGCCCTATTTTCCTTAAAAAAAAAATCGTGTGAAGACAGCTAATACATTATTTTGCAAACTTCCTCCTCCCTAAAATTATAATACACTTACAGTCTCAAAACATCTTCTTCAGAATAAATTCCTGTGGTAACATATCCTTTTAGGTAGTTTCCTGCTTCAGTGAACTCTTCTTTTGCTATAAATATACAAACAAGATAAAAATCTGAAACCTTTAAAGTTATATGTGCTATTCAACTGATGAACAGATTTATAAATGATAATGCTTTATTACTAATTATAAATATATTTCAGTATAGACCTTGTAGCTTCCCGGGTGGCTCAGTGGTAAAGAAGCCACCTGCGAAAGCAGGAGAAGTGGGTTCAATTCCTGCGTCAGGAAGGTTCCCTGGAGAAGGAAATGGCAACCCAAGCAAGCAGTCTCGCCTGGAGAAGTCCATGGACAGAGAAGCCTGGTGGGCTACAGTCCATGGGGTCACAAAAGAGTTGGACACGACTGAGTGACTAAACAACAAGTGTAGACCTTACACACCTTCTTGGTTCTTAAATAAACCTGTTATCATGACATTTGATTATTATAAAAATGCACATTAATCTAATACAACATACATAATGTACATAATTTAATGTTCTGTAAATAAATGTACTCTAAATGTACAGTTGGCCCTTGAACAACATTGAGTTTGAATTGCACAAGTCCACTTAAACATGAATTTTTTTCAATAAATAGAGTACCTGCATTTTCATTTTATAGACATTTAAACTAGGTGTGGAGAAGTCTTTGTTCCCCATAAACTCAGAGATGGATGGGGAGATCACAATGGGGAGATGCGGAGATCTCAATCAGAGATGACAAACATGTGGAACCAAAAGGAGGGTTTGAGTCCCAACTCTATCCAAACTGAGCTTGCTGCCCTTGGATAGATCATTTATCAAACCCATTGTTTTTAAGGCAGAGACAGCAGCATGGATGGAGATTTTTCACTGCACAGGGGATCAGCACACCAAACTCCCTCGTTTTCAAGGGTCAACTGTAATTTATAAGATTTATAGGGTTCTCATCATACAGATTTGTTAAATAAAAATTTGGTGCCTTTTAATCTACTCCTATGGCAAGGTAAACGGAGACAGCTGTGCTATATGGAGCCTGGAAAGACAAGCAGGTATGTGAAATGATGCACACCTCATACCACAAAACCGAAAAGGACCGACATGCACAGAAAAAGACAGAAGGCTGGAAATTCTAGTCCTCTGACAGTGTCTGTGTTCAGTTCAGTTCAGTCCAGTCGCTCAGTCATGTCCAACTCTTTGTGACCCCATGAATCGCAGCACGCCAGGCCTTCCTGTCCATCACCAACTCCCGGAGTCTACTCAAACCCATGTCCATCCAGTCGGTGATGACATCCAACCATCTCATCCTCTGTCATCCCCTTCTCGTCCTGCCCCCAATCCCTCCCAGCATCAGGGTCTTTTCCAATGAGTCAACTCGTCATGTCTGTGTTAGGGTTCTACAATTATGAGGGATTTGCATCTTCTTTTTTTATTTCCTGTATTTTTCTGTAAGGCGTTTTTGTTACTTCTGAACTTTGATTAATTTGTGTATTAGTCTTGTCCCATTTGTTATGATAAGCATATTCAAAATAAGAACTATTATCTCTGCAGGTTTCTGAATACAGTTTCATAAATGAGAGCATGTTCTGGATCTTACAACCCAGAAGCAAGTCTGAATTAAACAGCTGTAGACTAATGAGAAAAGAGCAGAGATGGACTTTTGTAAATGATGTATTCTTGCCAACTGAAGGCCAGATGATACCTTGACTGGCTCCATGAAAGGTTCACAGCAGTTCAAATAGAAAAGCAATGATGGAAGAACTGAACCATAAAGCACCTAGAGGTCTGGGTAAGCTGAGCCCAGAAGATCTGTCCCTCAGCAGTCAGCACTAGGTTCATGATGTGAGCACCAGCACCGTTAACACTGGGTAACCACCAGATTTTCTTTAAAAATGATGCATGCTTTCCGCAAGACTGAGAAACATGTAGTAAAGCCACTTACGAGGGTGGCAAGATCCACCTGCAAGCAGCACTGAGAAGTCATTTATAATCACAAATTTAATGAGAAATGAATAATCCATGAAAACATTTTCTTTAGCCTGTGCTATGCCAAAGCAGAAAAGCTACATAAGAAAACCAGGCAACTAGAAGGAACTGAGTGCCTACACTCTCATCTCTAAGAGAAATTTCTCTAAATTCTGATCAATAATTGATGACTGCTACCTAAAGCAATGACATAATGGAATCTGTTTTAGCTTCTTCTTTTTTAAATAAAACACAGTGGGGAAAGTCACAAACATTCCATATAATTTGCTCATTCATAAGATTCTAAACTCATGAATATGTTTCTGGAAGGATCTTCATGAGTCTACTTGTACATAAATCCTAAGAGTTCCTTGGGGAATGGGAGTATTTAAGACTGTAGACCTCAGCTCTATATCCGTTTCCACTAAATCAAAGTGTAAATTCCCCTTTGAATGTTTGAAACCAGGCACATTCTCCTCTTTGGTGAAAACTGCCATGTATGTCAGAATATATGGCAACCCAAATATAAGGAAATGATCAGTTATCTAAATATAAAAAGTTTTTTAACCACTATAAATATACTTGAGATGTAATATTAATAGTGACTTACAATATTTAGTTGTTTTAACTTTAAGCATATTTAATTGCATAAAACAAATACATTAATTTAGCAATACTGCTTCTTTCCACTGTTACATTTTATTACATAGTTATATTTATACACACACATATGTAGATTCATCTGTATTTTAACTCTGTCAGCAAGAGGCAAGAACACCCCAGTAACTAAAAGCATTCCTAACTCCTAGATGTCAGCTTTTAGATTCAAAGTCTCACTAAAGGAAACTGGATTCCCTGGAGAGCTGGCTGATTCTAGGAATGGGGCTGGGAACATTTTGTGGCAAAAGGACATTCAAAAAACAATGGAGACATATCAAAAGGTCACAGGTACCAGAGATGAGGGGGGGGAAAGCATAATAGAATGAAAGGGATCCTAGGACAACCTGAGCAAACTAATGATAGTGACTGATTATAATCCATTGAATAAAATAAGAACTCAGCTAACCATACTGATAAACAAATAAGTAGTATGCCAACTAATAAAGGTAGAAGGAATAATGGAATTAGAAACTGCCGACTTGGCAACTATCATAGTAATACCTCTTTCAGACAGTGAGTGGATTCTAAAACTGGTATGCAAAAGTAAGATGAGAAACAGGACATTTACAGAGTTTTAAATTATATTCCCACAAGGTATTTATTAATGATAAGGGGAAAAGTAGTAACTTTCTAGTGGAGGGTCCTGAAAGATACACGAGAGGATAAAAGAGACATTTCAGCTTTCATGGGACTGACATTAGTCTTCAAACCATTAGAATCTACATGAACAACAATTAATATCTCATACAAAAAGTGCTCAGCAAATTCTGGTAGTTAGCATTTGTGAATATAATTAAAATGAACATAAAAATTTTATGGATTCATAAGAGCCCTTTATTGCTTTATGTTTTCTCATTCAGTAGATGCTGAAAATCCAACTATCACATGAATGTCTGCAAACAAAAACAAACAAAAAAGAAGAGGAAGTAATACCTGACTTAAAAGGCTTAGAAGCAACCAAGCCATTAAAAAAGCATCACATCCAGACTACACCATTCTGGTACACCAGAACCACCTTCATGTATCAACACTTTAGCACTATGCTTTTGACATTTGTTTAGAGATAATTATATGTAAATTTTATCATCATTTGTATAGAAACATGGTCAAGTACAGTGTTTCTGGGGGTCATGCAAGTGCCTCAGTGGTAAAGAATCTGCCTGCCAATGCAGGAGATATGGATTCAATCCCTGGGTCAGGAAGATCCCCTGGAGAAGGAAATGGCAACTTGTTCCAGTATTATCGCCTGGGAAATCCCATGGACAGAGAGGCTGGCAGGCTACGGTTCATGGGCTCACAGAAGAGTTGGACACAACTTGGCGACTAAACACCAGCACACTGTTCCTTATGTTGATCTCTAAATAAAATCCATATGTATACAACACATATATGAAAAATTCCTCTCAGCATGTACAATCAGAGAAATATTTTCTCTACGGGTGACTCAGCACCCTAACTTGTATTTTGCCATTTATTATATAATGAGGAAAGTTGGCAAAAATTTCATCTTTGTTTCTATTTGCTACCAGATTGCTCAGGGTTAAGTTTTATGATCACTGTATTGTTTCTAGGTATTCTACCTAATTATCTCCTACCTTTATTGCTTGACTCTTATCCTTGTTTTAATGATTTTATTGTATTTGTGCTTTTTATTATCTATAGACTAAGTCTTTTCGGAAGGAGGCCCAGTGTAAATAATGTAAATAATAAACAAGAACTTCAGGACACCAGGCACCTGAGGTAGGCAGAAAACAAAGTCAATGTGGGTGAAAAAACAAGAGAAACGGGAAAAGGAATAAAACATAGAGTCATTTACTTCATGATTTTTCATAGAATAGAAATTAAAAAGTTATACCCTCTGGATTTTGCCTTCTAAGATGGTAAGCCACATGGCACACATTAACAGTCTTATTATTCTTATTAATGAGTTTTTTTGGCTTTTTATTTTAAAAAAATTTGAAGACAAAGTAGAAAGGAAAAATTACTAGACAGCAATTTGTCTAGTAGACAAAAAGCAAGAAAGAAAGCAAAATTTAATAAGAATCAATAGTTAATAGTATCAACTATATACAATTATCATGCTGGGCATTGGGGACCTTCTTCCCATACAAACATTCTTAAAATATTTCATTCAGATTTTGAAATTCATCTTAAGTAAAAGAAAAATGAAAGCGGAAGTTTGCTACATAAATGGAAACAGTATGAGAATGCCAATTAAACATTGTTACTTGCCACCTGCCTCTGTAAGGATGAGGTAACTAACCATTTTAGTTGTGTTCAATTGAACACACCCTGAAAGGAGTTCAGGGTGGATCTCAGGAATGAGGCACTCTGCACTCTGGGAAAAACTGGCAGAACAAGCCTTCAGATGGATATTTTCAGCAGATTTTATGGACCCAATTTCTTGTATCTTTTCCTATCTAGAAAAGCAGCACTAAAATCATTAACAGAGACATCTGCTCCTTGAGACCAGCAGCGCCTTCTTGTGACTAGCAGCAGTCTTCTGTCAAAACGTGTGCTTGCCTGCATGTAATCCTCTTCACCACAATCACATATATACTGCCTCCCCGCTCAGTTAATCAGAGGATCAGCAGATCCTCAAAACTATCTGAGAGGTTGGCTCCAGGCTATAAACTTCATTTTGCCCCCAAATAAAACTTAACTCACAACTCGCACATCGTGCATTTTTTTTTTCAGTTGACATGATGAAGAAAACACTTTTCACTACCCAGTCAAGAGGCCATCCATCTCCAAAGCCAAGAGAGAATAACATTCTAGGAAAAGCCATTGGTTACAATAAATATCCTGTGGACTCTCTCTCTAAAACTTATTGAAAGACACAGTCCTATGAAGGACAAAAAAAGCAAAGAGAAGCAGTTTAAGTATAGACAAGTTGTAATGTTAAAAGAACACTATAGCCAATAGGGTAGAGAGTATTCTAGTTGCTCAGTTGTGTCTGACTCTTTGCGACCCCATGGACTATAACCCACCAAGCTCCTCTGTCCATGGATTATCCTGTTAAGAATACTAGAGTGGGTATTCCACTCTCCAGGGAATCTTCCCAATCCAGGGATCAAACCCAGGGCTCCTGTCTTGCAGGTAGATCCTTTACCATCTCAGCCATCAGGAAAGCCCACTGGCGGGCTTATGATACTATGGAAAACCAATGATACTATGTAAAACAAACAAATTAAACTTATTACTATAAGCATTGTATCAAAGCTGAAGGCAAAGCATTAATTTGAAATGCATCAAAAATAAGATGAATTAGTTTTCTTAGGTTTAGTCTCCCAAGGAAATAGAAATGAAAGCAAAAATAAATATGACCTAATCAAGCTCACAAGCTTCTGTATAGCAAAGGAAATAAAAAATAAAACAAAAAAACAACCTATGAACTGGGAAAAAATATTTGCAAAGGATGCAACCAATAAAGGCTTAATTTCCAAAATACACAAACAGCTCACACAATTCAATAACAAAAAACAAAAAACCCAACTGAAAAAATGGGTAGAAGGTCTAAACAGATATTTCTCCAAAGAAGACATACAGGGGCCAACAGGCACATGAAAAGATGCTCATCATCATTAATTATTAGAGAATACAAACCAAAACTACAATGAGGTACCACCTCACACCAGTCAGAATGGCCATCATTAAAAAGTCTACAAATAATAAATGTTGGAAAGGGTGTGAAGAAAAAGATACTCTCTTATACTGTTGGTGGGAATGTAAAGTGGTGCAGCCACTATAGGAAAATAATATGTCTGAGAGAATAGCATTGAAACAAGTATACTATCAAGGGTGAAACAGATCACCAGCCCAGGTTGAATGCATGAGACAAGTGCTCAGGGCTGGTGCACTGGGAAGACCCAGAGGGATGGGATGGGGAAGGAGGCGGGAGGGGGGATCGGGATGGGGAACACATGTAAATCCATGGCTGATTCATGTCATGTATGGCAAAAACCACTACAATATTGTAAAGTAATTAGCCTCCAACTAATAAAAATAAATAAATGGGTTGAAAAGCAAAAAAAAAAAAAAAAAAAAAAAGGAAAACAATATGTGAAAGTTGCTCAAAGAACCAAAAATAGAGTTGCCATATGATTCTGTAATTCCACTCCTAGGCATAAGCCCAGACAAAACTATAACTTGAAAGGTTATAAGCACCCCTGTGCTCACAGCACACTATTCACAATAGCCAAGACACAAGCAACTTAAATGTCCATCGAAAGATGAACAGATAAAGAAGATGGGGTACATACATATATAATGGAATACTACTCAGCCACGAAAAAGAATGAAATAATGCCATTTGCAGCAACATGGATGGACCTAGAGATTATCAGACTAAGTGAAGCAAGTCAGAAAGAGAAAGACAAATACCATATGATATCACTGATGTGTGGAGTCTAAAATACAACATAAATGAGCTATCAATGAAACAGAAACAGCCTCACAAGCCAGAAAAGACTAGTGGTTGATAAGGAGGGAAGTGTGAGGGAGGGAAGAATTGGGAGTTTGGGATTAACATATACAAACTATTATATATAGGATGAACAAACAACAAGGTTCTACTCTATAGCACAGGGAACTATCACAGTATCCTATGATAAACCATAATAGAAAAGAATATGAAAAAAAATGTGCATAACTGAGTCACTCTGAGGTACAGCTGAAATTAGTACAACATTATAAATCAACTATCCTTCAGTAAATTTTAAAAAAGCATTTTTTTTAAACAAGAAATACTAATGAAGCATAAAACAAGCAACAAAAATTTGCATAAGTTTAGACAATATGTGTAAATGCCTGAAGTTCACTTAGAAGAGTCAATAGGCAAAAAAGATAAGAAATTGTCAGAAAGAAAAAGAGACGACCCAATCATATTCAACATGTTTTATAAAATAAATTAGATTAAGTATCAATAGGTAAAGTGAATAAAATAGAAAACATTCAAAAAGATATGTGTATATAGATTAGCTATTCAGAAAAAGACAAACACTACATGATCTGGCTTTCACGAGGTACTAGAGGAGTTAAATTCATAGACATGGACAGGAAAATGGTGTTTGCCAAGGGCTAGGGAAACAGGGAAAGGGAGTTGTTCTTTAACATGTAGAGAGTTTCAATTTTGTAAGATGAAAAAGTTCTGGAAATCAGAATTTGCACACAATAGAAATACAGTTAACACTAGTTAACTATACACTTATAAATGATTAAGATGGTAAGTTTCATGTTATCTGTGTCTTATCACTCACAAATTTTAAAAAAGAATATTCAAGAAGACAATATAGTGTAAGAAAATATTATAAATTAAAGCAACAAGAAGAGACAGGTGACTATTAACTGATCAGAATGATAAGGATCTTCTATAGCTAAAGCAATGGAAGAAATCTCAAAATCAATAAATTTGAAAAAAATTTTAACTATTACATATAAAATTACTAGACAAAGCTAAAAAGCAAACAACAAACTGGGGGAAACAATTGGAATATGAGTAAAATGACAAAAGCTTAATATCTTTAATATATTATAATCTCATAGTAATTCTTTAGACAAATGTAAAAACCTTTTTTTAAAAAAATGAATAACACATACATAGTTTACAGAAGACAAAGTTATTCTCCTACTGGTAATCCATAGCTATTAAATAGTCTAAAATCTACATAAAGACTCATAAATAAAAATACTCTTTACATATAACAAAAAGAAAAAAGGAAATAAAAGAAATTATTTGTTGGTAAACAGTTAAATAAATTATGGTATTTTCATCCAATCAATTATACAGCCATGATGTTTTTGAAGAATATTAATCACATGAAAAAATGCACCTACTTAATGTTAAATAAAAATAGCAGATACTAACCTAAATACACAGTACTAGCCCAATTACATTAAAATGTATATTAATATTCAACACATAAGAGTTACATTAAAATTTAACAACTCTAAAGATTTTTATTTTTCTTCAAACTTCTTTGTATTTTCAAAATTCTCTACAATTGAGTTCTCTTTAATTTAAAAAGATATTAATTCTTTAAAAAGAAAACAAGTAAACAAGCCTTCAACTATACATTATATAATTTAAATGTTCAGCTCCACTTACCTCTTGTCATGGTTGGACTAAACAGTCCCAGTACTGACATGCTAGAATAGGAGATTAGGTCTTTATATAATTCCCCATTTAAATATTCTTCTGCTTCTTGGACAGACGTAATGTTCACTGGGCATGAAATCCTGTTGCTGGATGAATATTTATAGTCAAAATTAATTTTTAAAAATACTTCTCAGCTTGTAAAAATATATATATATACTGAACTTAGTATATTCCATAGGATAAACATCTGACAAAATAAAGACAACCGAACACTATTCTAAAAAAAAGGAAAACAAAAAATCAATCTCATTAAATAAAATTTCTATCTCCCCAAAAGTGATAAAAAGTAATAGGCTCTTCTCACCAGTGGTCATACTTCCTTAACCTATCCAAGGTGTGTCAAATAAGTAAGGGAGTTGAATAGATCTAAAACTTAAAAAGTCTTACGGTGAAGCTGAATACTTACAGTTGAATAAATTTTAAGAGATCTTCAGTTCCCAGCATGCCAGTGTAAGATACCGGGTTCTGGCCTTCCTTGTACATCTTTACAACAGGAAATTCGGTAACATTTTGCTTGGTACACACATGAGACCAATCTGCACAGTTTACTCTAGCAAGCAGCATGGTAGATGTGCCTAAATAAAAAGAAAATGCACATTTTTATAAATGTTAATGTAGAAAACTCAGTTGTTGAGAACTGTTAATGTCTTTCTATCCCATTCTTATTTCAGCTTCTCAGCAGCATGACACACTCCCGGGGCACTCTCTCCCCTTGGTTCTCTGCAGCACCTCCTCCCATTGGCTGCAACCTCTCAAGCTGCCTCCTTTTGTTCCCTTTTGCAGGCTCTTCGGCCAGGGGAGTCAGGAGTTCCCTCAAGGCTCAGTTTAAGTTGCTTTCTCTTCTTGTTCTTCAGTCTCCTCTAGACAATCTCAATAATCATCAACAACCTAAGAAATCCTAAATTTTTAGCTTTGGCCCAGGCTCCTCAAACTTCCAGATCCACGTGTCCATACTGCCTTCTCCAGCTCCCTTTCAACAGAAACATCCTCAAACTCAAGACATCTAAAACCAAACACGGTTTCTTTCCTCTGAACAGTAGTGAACGTTGCCATCCTGTCCAACTCTGAAAGCAAAGTATCGCCTGTCACACCTCCTCATTCCTAAACTCCGCAGGTCCTACCTCATCAATCCACATGCCTTCCAATGTTACCACCTAAATTCTGAGTACCTCTTATATCTGTCCCTTTCTCCTTCCTGCCACCATTCTAGTCATCACTTCTCCTGATTCATCTCCCAGAATTTAACATGTCTCTACACTGAAGCTAGAGATAACTTTTCAAAACGCAAATCTATTTTGCTATCAGCCCACCTCTACCAATTTTACCAGTTCAGGTCTTTCTCACCCTTCAGATCTCTGCCTGTGTGACCATTTCAAAGAAGCCTCCACTGACACCCTGATCTACATCTGATTCTTATACTCCTAAAGGACCGTGCTCTTTTCCCTACCTCATCATGGAATTATGTACTCATTTGTGTTGTTGTATGATCTGAGCTTCCTGAGATCAGGGACTGTGTCTGGTTTCCTCACCACTGATTTTCCAGAATCTAGAGCAGTCCTAGTACAGGAAATACCTTAAATATGTGTGTGAATATACTATCTAGGCCCTCCATGATATTTATCTAGGGCTTCTCTGATAGCTCAGACTTCCCTAATGGCTCAGACGGCAAAGCGTCTGCCTACAATGCGGGAGACCTGGGTTCAATCCCTGGATAGGGAAAATCCCCTGGAGAAGGAAATGGCAACCCGCTCCAGTAATCTTGCTTGGAAAATCCCATGGACGGAGGAGCCAGGTAGGCTATAGTCCATGGGGTCACTAAAAGTTGGACACGACTGAGCAACTTCACTTCACTTCTCTGATAGCTCAGTTGGTAAAGAATGTGCCTGCAATGCAGGAGACCCCAGTTCAATTCCTGGGTTGGGAAGATCCCCTGGAGAAGGGATAGGTTACCAACTCCACTATTCTTGGCTTTCCCTTGGGGCTCAGCTGGTAAAGAATCTGCCTGCAATTTGGGAGACCTGGGTTTGATCCCTGGGTTGGGAAGATCCCCTGGAGAAGGGAAAGGCTACCCACTCCAGTATTCTGGCCTGGAGAATTCCACGAACTGTATAGTCCATGGGGTCGCAACTGAGTGACTTTCACTTTTCACTTTCACATATCCAACCTGTCTCAACAGTATAATTTCATACATATTTATTTAATCTAAATAATCTCTTTTCAGCCTGAGAAAACACACAGCGGAACCTCAAAGAGAACTTCCTACTTGTTCTCTACTAATACAGTTGACCCTTTAAAAACACTGTGTAAGTTCACTTATGGATTTTTTTCAATAGTGAATACTACAGTCCTACATGATCCAAGGTTGGATGAATCCATGGATATGGAAACTTGGATATAGAGCAAACGTGTATGCTACTGCTGCTGCTAAGTCACTTCAGTCGTGTCTGACTCTGTGAGACCCCATAGACGGCAGCCCACCAGGCTCCCGCGTCCCTGGGATTCTCCAGGCAAGAACAGTGGAGTGGGTTGCCATTTCTTTCTCCAATGCATGAAAGGGAAAAGTGAAAGTGAAGTCGCTCAGTCGTGTCCGACTCTTAGCAACCCCATGGACTGCAACCTACCAGGCTCCTCCGTCCGTGGGATTTTCCAGGCAAGAGTACTGGAGTGGGTTGCCACTGCCTTCTCTGGCAAATGTGTATATGGAGGGCAAAACCTGTTATACTTCGATTTTCTCCTGCATGGAATGTCAACACCCCTAATCCCTGTGTTGTCTAAGTCAACTGTATATGCAAAGTTCTCCAGTTCTCCAAAATATATAGTTAGGTGCAGAGATATCAAAAACCAAATAACAAAGTAGCATACAACTCAGCTAATGAAAGAAAGGAAGAAAATCTAATAAAAGGAAATTTTCATATAGTATTAGATCAAAGAAGGAATCTTTGTATATCAATTTAATTCTAAATTAGGATGTAACCTACCCTTATGACTAAAATTGTGAAATGCAATATTTTAATATTTTATCATCAAAAGTTTTAATACTAACAGTTCATCCTTACATTGTGATCCTAGATTCTATCTCAGAGTCCAGTCATCTTATAAACCTGCTACCTAATACAATGTCTATTACATATTATGTATCCAATAAAAATTTGTGAAATGTACCCTGATATTTCTTCATGAACAAATTTTCAGTGTTTACATTAAAGTATGTTAATACCTGAATAATATATGAGCATACAAAGATAAATCTTTATTCCTTCTAAGCTTAGATCTACTCTATAAAGTTCTTATCTCCTTTATTTTAGTCATTTAGTCAATAAATATCTAGTGGTGCATGTACTGGTCCTTGTTCAGATGGAGTTTCATACTATGTACTGCCACCAAAGGACACCATTATGACATGGTGTCATAATAAATGTAGTTCTCTTCCTTCAATAAGCATCCTCAATGGGTCTACCACTGCTTAAAATGTCCCGGCAGTCCAAGCTGAAAACTTTGATGTTATCTTTAAAACTGAAAAAAGAATATTGATATATATTATTAAAAAATGATAAGGCTACTTATATTGAAGTTATCATATTTTAATTTTCTTTGCTGTAAAATGGTTTCAATACTTAATCATGTTTCGAGTGGAATAGTCTAATGTTCTAAGATTACTGTAGTATTACACTCCACATACTTTAACAACACAGCAATTTCAAATAAGGATCCTAATTTAAAAGAAAAACAAGACTCAGCTACAGACACTATGTAATTATGAAAACTTGACACTTGCTGCCACCTTGTGACTGAGTATAAAATATTCTTCATCCTCTTGGACTAAGAGATAAAAAGTGGCTTTTTCCCAAAACTAAATGCCCAAAGTATTACAATATTGTCCTAGTTTATAAAATTAGAGTATAGGCTTCACCATAGACACAAAACATTATTGTTACCTATAGTACGCATTTCTATACACAGCCCCATGAACTTCCAAAATAATCCACCTATCTGATATCTAATTACTAAAAGAATTGTTATTCATAAAGAACATACTAATTGAAAAAAGAAATCAAGTCTTTAGGTTGGTTAATATGCTTTTTTTATTCTACAAACACATACAACTCAGAGTCCTTGCATTGAGGGGCCAGGTCTTTATTTGGTCATTAACAGAGAAGAAAGTAAGAGAACCTTCTTCCATTTTCATTTGGTATCTAGCCAAATGGGCTGGGGCGGGGGGATAATTCTAGTATTCAGCGATATTATCCAATTACTATTTCATTATGGTTTATATTTTCCTACTTTTTATTTCTTCTAATCATTTTACCAGTAAGGCTGAAAAACCTAAGAGAAGAAACTTAAATCAGTCTGTAGATTGCAACCATAAAGGAGAACTAGAGAATGACAGGATTTGCTTTTAAAAAAAAAACTAAGGATCATATTATCTACAGACTTAATCATCCCTTCACTTGGGGAATGAAGTAATCAAACAATGGATCAAATGTAGTTTGGAAATGAATGGAAAAGAAATGGATCAAAAGTGATTTTTTATATCTCTGTTGCTTTTATTATTATAAAACATATTGTATTTTGGGTTGACTTTCTGGAATCAACTTCTTGAATTCACAAAAGCCCCACATATATATATATATATATATATACACACACACACGCACGCATGCACACAAGTTGTACACCAGTACACCTTTTCCACAAAATAAAACAAAATTTATGAAACTCTACTATATTTGCTAATTCATTCCCTCAACAATTATTAAACATGACAGACTCTGTAATGTAAGACAATGCACCAAGTCCAATGAGCTGAGTATATGGCATACTTTCTTTCCATAAGGAACTGACTAAATTATAAAAGAAGCTGTAAGCTAATGTTCCCAAAAAACTAACCAGTGGATGCATTTCTAGAGTAGCCAAGAAAAAGACCATTTAGCCATAACAGCTTTAATTAACAAGAAAAACAAAGTAAGAAGAAATTATATTAAAGATACAAAGCATGATATAGACTGTCTTATTTGAATGATTACAAAATATTATACTTACCTAATCTATTACTCTCTCTCTTACTAAAACTAACAGGCCTCCCCACTCCTTCTTTTGTCTTTGCTGGGACAGTGGCATAGACATTTTGAGTTCATTGCTTGGATTACTGTTTGTCTACCACTGAATCAGGTTTCATAGAATAGTTAAAATAAGAAGATTCTGGCTATTAAGAAATTCCCTACCCATGAAAAGCTAACTGTATAGCTTCAGAAACACTGGGATCTTAGAGCCTTCATTAGACTGTGAGACTATAGGCTTATCGATCAAAATTTTATTTAATGATATTTAGTATATATTTAATAATATTTAACAGTAACTGGCACATAGTAGGCACTCAATAAATGTTTGCTGAATGACTGAATTCAGCCAAAAAGTTTACTGGATTAAGTATAAAGCTATAAGACAATTTAATGAAGACAATCAAACGGAATGCTCCTAACAGTTTTGAAACTCATGGTTCCTTAACGTATTAACCGTGGAGACACAAACATAATAATCTGAAAATTGGTTTTCTACATCTTCAGTGTGACACAATTTTACAAATAGCTATAGCTCAGAACCACGAAAATAAACATGCCTACAACAGTGTAATACCTTTCAGTTTAACTGCCACGTCGATATAGGACTGCAGAAATGCCATGGATACTGCTTGCCCTACATTAAAATAAAAAATTAAATAAATATTACAAAATACATATTTCTAAAGCATCCATACTTATATATAACAAACATATAGGTTAATGGGGTATCTCAAAATTATTTTATACTAAGAAATAGTCTAATATGCAGCACTCAGTATTGTCCATACATTCAAGAGAGTTCCAAATACAACTAATTTTCTACATTCATCTGGCAAGGAGAGTAATTGAACGGCTATTGTTTGAAGATAAAAGCAATATAATGCCTATAAACCTACAATAACTGTTAATCTATTAAAATCATTAGCTTGAATAACAACAATTATCCAAATTAGTAAGCTTAACATCTAGTTTAATCATAATCTTCAATTTATAAGTCAGATATATATAATCAGGGCTTCTCTGGTGGCCTGCATGGTAAAGAACCTGCCTGCAATGCCGGAGGCTCAGATCCCCTGGAGAAGGGAACGGCAACCCAGTCCAGTATGCTTGCCTGGAGAATCCCATAGGCAGAAGTGCCTGGCGGGCTACAGTCTATGGGATTGCAAAGAGTCAGATACAACTGAGTGACTAACACTTTGACTATACTATATGCTATCAGTTTTACAACCCTAGAAACAGCTCCGAAGTAAATTGTTTAAAAGTGTGGGACATATGAGAGCTATGTCATTTTACAATGTGTAATAACAGAATGTAAAAGTAAAATCTGCCTACTTTAAATGTCCTAATATGCAGTACAGTAGTCACCTCTAAAGGCTCATAATACTCACAGCCAGCATAGAAAAGCACTATGCTGTCAGAAGCCGTTACTGTCGCATGAAATGTCTCTTCTGTTAATTCCACAGTGAGTTCCAAAGGTA
The DNA here is from genome assembly GCF_963930625.1 of Muntiacus reevesi. NCBI lineage: Eukaryota > Metazoa > Chordata > Mammalia > Artiodactyla > Cervidae > Muntiacus > Muntiacus reevesi. Next base: position 11,621,838 of record NC_089255.1, on the reverse strand, counting down.
ACTGTCTCTTCCTGTCTCTGTAAACAGTTTCTTCCACTTCATCATCTTGAATTCCTGAAATGTTTGAAGAGAAATTGATATAAATATAAATCTATAATTTAAAATATTTAAGCTCTTCTCCCAGGAAAGCATATGAAAATTTGGCACTTCACAGAAACTCATGAATTCATACTATCTTAATATTTAAAATGCATATTTAGAAAACTTTCCAGTTGTCTGGCTTCGTATCTTCAATGACTCTCAGATGCTTCCTGACCTAGAAATGATCAAGTTTTAGTTAATTCCAAAAGGAATTACTTACACTTGTCAGTAATATAATAAATATAAATATAAAAACAATAAACTTGTCAACAAATAACATTTGTTTCTAATCAATATATTAATTTATAAGCTAAAAAAGTCCTACCACACATGTTTGACAGTATTTCTTTAGCTTCTACTACACAGCAAGCACTGTGATGGACACTAAGGAAAGTGGTAAGGAAAGCAGACATAGTTCCTGACCACACAGTTTCTATCTATGGAAAAGTCGATCAATAAACTCACCACTAAATAAATACATAACTATAAATGTGATCAGTTTAAGAAGAAAGGCAAAAGATACAGTGAGAGAGTTTAACAGGGAGATGTAAGCTGGGCGATTCAAAGTCTACCAGATAATCAATAAAAGAATGTTTTATTTTTTTTTAATTTATTTTTTTTCTACTATTTATTTTTTTATTAGTTGGAGGCTAATTACTTCACAACATTTCAGTGGGTTTTGTCATACATTGACATGAATCAGCCATAGAGTTACACGTATTCCCCATCCCGATCCCCCCTCCCACCTCCCTCTCCATCCGATTCCTCTGGGTCTTCCTAGTGCACCAGGCCTGAGCACTTGTCTCATGCATCCAAGAATGTTTTAGACAAAGAGAACAACATATGCAAAGACTGAGACATAAAAGAGCTCAGCATACTCTAGGCACTGAGGGAAGGCACATTTGACTAAGACAAAATAGACTGAAGAAATGACGTGAGAAAACTCTAGGCTTTCTAGATCATGTGTGTATTAGTCGCTCAGTTGTGTTCAATTCTTTGCGACCCCGTGGACTGTATGTAGCCTGCCAGGCTCCTCTGTCTATGGGACTCCCCAGGCAAGAATACAGGAGTGGGTTGCCATTTCTTCCTCCAGGTGATCGTCCCAATCCAGGATTGAACCTGCATCACTTACGTCTCCTTCTCCTGCATTGGCAAGCAGGTTCTTTACCACTAGCACCACACGGAAAGCCATAAAAGGCCATATAAACCAAGAAATTTAGATTTCATTCTATGTGTATTGAGTTATGGGTAGATTCTGAATATGTAAAACTAATTTCATTAACCACAATATATAGAAATAATGAATCATTGTGGTATACAACTAAAACTAATATGTTACATATCAATGAAATCTAAAAAAAACTTTTCATTAAGACAGACCCACCCACCCATTTATTCATCTATCCATTCAAGTATGTAGTAAACACACATAAACACACATATTCTGAATTCACAAATGTCCTGTTGGAAGTTTGTACAGATCATATGGTAACACTGGAGGCACATCTAACTTGATTAGAGAGACAATTAAAGCTTCCTAGAAGTTGACACTAGCTGAACATTATTAAAAGAAAAATGAAACTTAAGGAGGCAGTAGAGGCATCTGAGTAAAATGAACAGCATGTACAAAGCAACAGTGGCATGAAAAAGCATGAAGCTGGAAATCTGAATGTCGACTAAGCATCTGATATTAAGAATTCTTAACCATATAGATGTAGTAATAGCATTATGTTAATTCTAAAAGAATCCTTACATGTCTGAAATACAGGGAAATATTTATGGATGAGTTTATATGTTTGGAATTAGGTGCAAAATAATAAGTAAAGGGCTTTGACTGTAACAGGATTAGCCACTGACTGATGTTAGTTGGGTGAGGCCAGGAAATGGTTATCTGGAGGTTTGTTCTAGTATCCTATTTTATGATACATTTATAATTCTCTGTAATAACATATTAAAAAGAAAGGAAGTGAGAAAGACAATGCATTCAGAAAACTAAATTATTATTTTCCATATGATTTCCAATATCATAAAAGACTAGATCTAGATTTTAGTTATCACATCAGCAATTTTTAGCTGTGTGACTCTAGTCAGTTACATAACTCTGAGTCTCAGTGTTCAAACCTGTGAACCATAAGACTTACGGTATTAATTCTAAGATACTTTCAAATATCACATCCTACGACACTAAAAGTTATGCCCTCAAGATCAAAATTAAAGGTCAATTTTCTCATTTACAGTATCTTCTTATTATTCACATATTTTCATTATCCTGCCAGTTCATTCTTATTTCCTAATCCATCTTTTCCTCTCTTACCTTGTTCTAACACCTTTCTGCTTTCCCATTCTCTTAATAAGCCACTTTAGTTTTTAAATATATTTACTCCTCAGCTCTACATTTCAACTACTTATCAACGTGTATATATATTCTTTTTAGTCACACAAGTTTTTTTCATACTCTCCTTTTTGTAGAGCCCAGTTCACTTAATTCTGACTCACTGTGTGTTCATTTCCTTTGAAGAGCATTTTTCTTTATATTCCACTTTTACATGGCAACAAACTCTTTCCAAGCCTCATCTATCTTTCCTAATTAATGAGAAGGAATGAAAATAAGAGGGCAATTGTGTGTTTGGGCACAACATCATACTATATTATGCGTCAATATGGATTACAAACATAGGAAGTTAAGACCAAACACCCCCCATCCCCAAAACACAAGAACTGGGCTGAGGAGTGAAGACAGGAGAGAGAAAAAATGAGAAGGCCGCACCAAAGGGCAAACTGAAGCCAGAGAGTCACTAAGTAAAATGACACATGGCAACAAAATTTTGAAAAAGGCAACTTCCACTGAGGACAGGAATCCTACTAAACTGACACTTGGATAATTCCTATGACTTTGAAAGTTTGGATATATTAACGATGATAGGAATAAAGCAAGGAGCAAGAGACCAGAACACAGGTCTGCCTATACAATGATGATGCTATGGAGAAGAACTCTGGCTTAAATCATTAGCAGTTCTAACCTCTGTATATCAGAAAACTTTAGAGCAGTGCTCAAACCATGAAGCTGGTCAAGTATCAATTAAACTCAGTGAAAGTGAAAGTGAAGTTGCTCAGTCATGTCTGACTCTTTGCGACCCCATGGACTGTAGCCCACCAGGCTCCTCCATCCGTGGGATTCTCCAGGCAAGAATACTGCAGTGGGTTGCCATTTCCTTCTCCAGGAGATCTTCCCAACCCAGGGATCGAACCTGGGTCTCCCGCATTGCAGGCAGACGCTTTACCATCTGAGCCCCCAGAGAAGCTCAGTTAAAGCTCAGAGGCCTTACTAAATTTATAATACAGATTTTGATCATCATAATAAACGGGTCTCATGAAAAGAATATGCAAATTCCTTCCTTCCTGGGACTCGTAATGACAGGACTACATAAAAAGTATTTACTCAATGGGACTCATGATAAAAATTCAATAATTTACTAAACAGGATACATTTAGTAAATGCACAAGACATAATCCCTGCCTTAGAAGTTTATAATAGACCAGTACAGAAGGGAGAAAAGCAAATGAGCAATTTCAGAATAGGATATGTTATAAAGTATCAGGAATGATAATGGTCATAAATGACATTTCAAGTCAGAATGCTCCACATGCCATTTGTGACTTTGTGCAGATCATTGAACTCTGCCAAAACACAGATTCTTCACCTACAATGAAGGTAACCTCAGCTAACTCAGAGGATAACAATCAAAGTAAAAAATGTGTGGGAAATAGCCTTGAAAACTATAGAATACTTCAAAATGTAAGCGATAGAACAATAAAAAGAAAAACAGAATTGGTAAAATTATGTTAAAATAATGTTAAAATTAATGTTAAAATTATTTTGACATTGTGTTAAAATTAATTTAATGTTAAAATATTAATGTTAAATGTTTAAATGTTAAAACATTAATAATTATTTTTAATGTTATTAAAAATAACGTTAAAAATAATTATAAAAATGTTATCAAAGTTTACTCCTTTTACTGTTAACAATTGTATTCATTTACAACTACAAATATAACTACAGTCATCAGAATTTCATACCTTAACAGGAGTAACAAAAATAAATATCATATTGTGGCTCCTGGGTCCTTTTTAAACATGGAATAGATCAGTAGGACTGAAAGAACTGATCCGGAGGATAAAGGCACAGGCAGAAAGAGAGAAGCCTAACACATAACAATGAAAGGTATCACACTAGCAAAATAAAGCATCCTTGTGTCTTTTCACCCAGTCAACCTGCTAAGATGTGATTCAAAATTAATTTCCTCAGGTCTCTTCATATTCTTGAATGTGAAAGTTAATTCATTGAAATTTCACTGACCTTAAGGATGCTGGGCAGAAATGGGAGGGGAACATGAGCATCAAAAAAACACATTACCTATATTTAGATCTTCCATGTCTTCATATCTGCCCGTTTCCTCAGTGTACAGGGTACTTTCCACATGGAATACTATTAAATCAATATGACTTAATGCCAAAAATTCCATTTGCGCATCCTAGAAATACATCAATTTTAAAAGATATGACTAGAATATAATGAGCCATTTTAATATATTTTACTTGACACTAAAATGAAACTAAACCTGTGAATTTCAATTTTAATACTTAAAAATAAAAATGGGAAATTAACTCCACAATATTAAAAGTATCTAAACATTATAGAAAGATAGTGCAGACTACTAGAAAAGAGGGCAAAACACGAAACTGAAAGTCTCACTTGCTTCTTGTCACAGTTACATTCTACTGAAATCTGAAGTATTTTACATATAACAGTAAGTCCTACCTCAATACAAGATACAAATACATACAATTTTATTGCAAACCACCAAAATTCTTTTGATATTTTACACGACTTAGTGACCAAACCACCACCACCATTCAAAATAATACTTAATCTAAAATAATTTCACTAGAGAGGCCTCTGATGGCCTAGCAGTTAGGATTGGGGCTTTCATTGCCTTGGCCTGGGTTCAATCCCTGGTCGGGGAATTTAGATGCCACAAGTTGTGTGGTATGGCCAAAAAGAAGGGGAAAAAAAGTAATTTAATAAAAATAAATAAATAATTCCACTACAAAGTTCAATTGACTGTTTGGCCATAAACATAAAAATAATACCTGGCCCCAGGTATTTTAAGAATACCAAATTATATTCCATTGAAATTATTCCATTAAAATTTCTTACACTAAGGCTCAACCATAACTTTTTAAAAACATGCAATTTGAGACCACTAGATTATTTTAGTAATTATCCCTGCTGCAATCTCACAATCAAACTTGCACAGATGAGGAGCTATTTCTTACAGATGAGCAAAGAAAGTGGTTTCTAGAGATGGAATCTACTTCTGGTGAAGCAGCTCTAGAGATTGTTGATATAAGAACAAAAGATTGAGAATCTTACAAAAACTTAGTTGATAGAGCACCAGCAGAGTCTGAAGGGATTGATGTCAATTTTGAAAGAAGTTCTACTGTGGGTAAAATTCTACCAACTAGCATTGCATACTACAGAAAAACCATTTGTGAAAGGAAGAGTCAATCAATGTGGCAAACTTCACTGTTGTCTTATTTTAAGAAATTGCCACAGCTACCCTAGCCTTCAGCAACTACTGTCTTGATCACTCAGCAGCCATCAACATCAAGACAGGACCCTCCATGTGCAAAAAGATGTATCAGTAACCTCAGATATGCAGATGACACCACCCTTATGGCAGAAAGTGAAGAGGAACTAAAAAGCCTCTTGATGAAAGTGAAAGAGAAGAGTGGAAAAGTTGGCTTAAATCTCAACATTCAGAAAACTAAGATCATGGCATCTGGTCCTATCACCTCATGGGAATAGATGGGGAGACAGTGGAAACAGTGTCAGACTTTATTTTTGGGGGCTCCAAAATCACTGCAGATGGTGACTGCAGCCATGAAATTAAAAGACGCTTACTCCTTGGAAGGAAAGTTATGACCAACCTAGATAGCATATTAAAAAGCAGAGACATTACTTTGCCAACAAAGGTCCGTCTGGTCAAGGCAATGGTTTTTCCAGTGGTCATGTATGGATGTGAGAGTTGTGGACTGTGAAGAAAGCTAAGCGCCAAAAAATTGATGCTTTTGAACTGTGGTGTTGGAGAAGACTCTTGAGAGTCCCTTGGACTGCAAGGAGCTCCAACCAGTCCATCCTAAAGGAGATCAGTCCTGGGTGTTCATTGGACGGACTGATGCTGAAGCTGAAACTCCAATACTTTGGCCACCTCATGCAAAGAGTTGACTCATTGGAAAAGACCCTGATGCTGGGAGGGATTGGGGGCAGGAGGAGAAGGGGACGACAGAGGATGAGATGGCTGGATGGCATCACCGACTCGATGGGCATGAGTTTGAGTAAACTCCGGGAGTTGGTGATGGACAGAGAGGCCTGGCGTGCTGCTATTCATGGGGTCGCAAAGAGTCAGACACGACTGAGAGACTGAACTGAACTGAGAGGCTCAGATGACGGTTAGCATTTTTTAGCAGTAACTATTTTTTAACTAAAGGTACATACATTATTTTTTTTAGACATAACGCTATTGCACACTTAACAGACTACAGTATAGTATAAATGTAACTTTTATATGTACTGGGAAAACAGCATGAACTTTAATTCTTCTATAAAACCTTTTTCCCAATAACAAAGTAATGTCCTATTTTGGAATCCTTTATCTAATAGTAAAAAAAGAAAAAAAAAAGCTTCAGTAAGTATTCTTTCCATTACCTGGTCTAAAAGCAAAGCATAATGACCTCACAGTACACATATTTGAACAGTATTACAGTTCTCAAAGTATTTTCCTATTTGGTCTTATAATATTTCTTATAAGTTAGAAGGAGAGGTTTTGTAACTATTTCACAAATGAGAAAACTGAGCAGGAAGAAGTTAATTCAGTTATCTGGGCCCAGAACTAGCAGGAATAGAGTCAAGTCTTCTGACTCTTTAACTCTGTATTCAGCAGTCAGTTCAGTTCAGTTGTTCAGTCGTGACCGACTCTCTGTGACCCCATGGACTGCAGCATGCTGGGCTTCCCTGTCTATCACCAACTCCTGCAGCTTGCTCAAACTCATGTCCATCGTGTCGGTGATGCCATCCAACCATCTAATCCTCCTTTGTCCCCTTTTCCTCCTGCCTTCAATCTTTCCCAGCATCAGGGTCTTTTCCAATGAGTCAGTTCTTCGCATCAGGTAGCCAAAGTATTGGAGTTTCAGCTCAGCATCAGTCCTTCCAAAGAATATTCAGGACTGATTTTCTTTAGGATTGACTAGTTTGATCTCCTTGCAGTCCAAGGGACTCTCAAGAATCTTCTCCAATACCACAGTTCAAAAGCATCAATTCTTCGGTGCTCAGCTTTCTTTATAGTCCAACTCTCATATCCATACATGACTGCTGGAAAAACTATAGCTTTGACTAGATGGACCTTTGTCAGCAAAGTAATGTCTCTGCTTTCTAATATGCTGTCTAGATTGTCTAGGAGGAAGGAGGAAGCATCTTTTAATTTCGTGGCTGCAGTCACCATCATCAGTGATTTTGGAGTCCAAGAAAATAAAGTCTCTCACTGTTTCCATTGTTTCCCCATCTACTTGCCATGACGTGATGGGACCGGATGCCATGATCTTAGTTTTTTGAATGTTGGGTTTTAAGCCAGCTCTTTCACTCTCCTCTTTCACTTTCATCAAGAGGCTCTTTAGTTCCTCTTCACTTTCTGCCATAAGGGTGGTGTCATCTGCGTATCTGAGGTTATTGATATTTCTCCCAGCAATCTTGATATCTGAATCCAGTATTCATACCAAAGACTTATGCAAGAGAATTTAAGTTTAAACTATCTGACCATTTGTAAACATATCAACAATTTTTTAGCATATGTTTAAAATATTTAGAAGGTATTTCGAAGAGTTCTTAATTAAGAAAAATCTAAGGAAATTTTTAAGAATTTAAGAAATTCAAAAATTAAGAAATTTACAAAGGAAATACAGGTGATCTCACTAGTCAAAGTTATCAAAGACATGCAAATTAATATGGAAACTCTTCTTGTGTATAGAAATAATTTTTTTTTAAAGATTACTACTCAAAAAAAAAAAAAAAAAGATTACTACTCAGTACTGGCAAAGATGTATGAAGAACAAGTAATTCTAAATCCTTCTGGTAAAATAATATTTCTGGAGGGAAATTTGACTGTGTATTTTAAAAGTCTTTAAAATTCCCACTGTACATGTACACACATTTTATTTTATTAATAAAATGCCTTTCCATGGAAGAAAAGAAAGAAAAATCACATTCAAAAAAAAAAAAAGAAAGTCAATTAACTTCACACATGAAAAAAATAAAAATAAAAGAGTAGAATCTAAAGATTAAAACAAAAACACTAATCTGAAAATATACATGCACTCCAGTCTTCATAGTAGCATTATTTACAATAACCAAGATATGGAAGCAACCTAAGTGTCTATGAACAGACAAGTGGGTAAAGAATATGTGGCATACATATGCAATGAAATATCACTCTGCCATAAAAAAAGAATGAAATTTTGTCATTTCCAATAATATAGATGGACCTGGAGGATATTATGCTCAATGAAATAAGCCAGGCAGAAAAAGACAAATGCTGTACATTATCACTTATATGTGGAATTTAAAACATAAAACAAATGAATATAACAAAACAGAAATAGACTCAACAGATATAGAGTACAAACTAATGGTTACCAGTAGAAAGAGGGAATGGGGGAGGGAATTAAGAGGTACAAGCTACCATAAATAAAATAAATAAGTCATAAGGATATATTGTATAGCATAAGGAATACAGCCAATAGTTAATAATAATTTTAAATGAAGTATAATCTATAAAATTTTTAAATCACAAAACAGATTAATTAAAAGTGGTTAAAGGACCAAGCTCTGGAAAAGAAAAATCTCATTTAACAAAATTTACTTCCAGAAATTTAGCAAAGGGAAATAAATCAGTGATGCCCAAAACAAGTGTTTAAAGGCAGGCATCACAGCACAATACCAAGTAAAGTAATATAACAGTATGTGAAAGGTAGGATGTATACAGCATGAACCTAAATTTCTTTAAAAATATGCATATGTAGATATACATATATTTATATAAATATAGACATACACAAACACACACAGAAAAAGAGATTAACAAATGAAAATAACATACCAAAATATTAACAACAGTTATCTCTGAATAGTGGCAATTCATAGAATTTTTCTGTAATAAGCATATGTTACTTTAGGACCATGTGTATTAACCTCTTTTAAATAAGCACACGTTGTAGACCAATATAGAAAATGACCAACCTCGTCTGCTCTTCTGACAATAACGTTAGTATCCTCAGGAATGTCCACTTCCAAAGAGTCCCTTTATCAAAATGGAAATAAATGTTATATGTTGCCAATCTCAAGAATAATAGTCATCCAGGAGGTCAATCTAAAACTGAACTGAAAATTTTATACTAAAAATGTTTATGAAAAAAGATTACAATTTAGTGAGACTGAGAAATTTTTCATGTAAATACAGACCAGGTTTTCTATACTCTATCTTAACCTACACCTTCATTTAGTAAAATTTAAAGGTCTAACTATTAATCAAGCTGATAATTAAAGATCCACTCAGCAACTGGCTCTAACTATATTAGAATATATTAGAGATTTGAATTTATTTACCAGTGAACAGATGACCAAGAAAAATACCAGTGTCCTGCTAAATAGATAATAGTTACTATTCCATGTTTAAAATACCTTAACAAAAGTAGAACTCCAGCTTTTCCCAGAAGACGCCAAGCAACCCATTCTGCAGTTGTTCTATCAGCTTCATAAGTAGCTTGTTGACCAACAATAAAAACCAGTGGTAATCCTAGTTGTACATGAACAGTTGAAATTTGTCTAGGATCTCCAGTAACTTCAGTCTTCATTTAGAAAAAGAACAAAACGTCTTCACTATGTGATAATAATGTTCCAACATTTGGATTTAAACCCTGCTAATAAGTGAAAAAACAAGTCTGTGAAATAAATCCACAATTAACAAAAATGGTCTCATGGTTTTCTAAGTTTCATGCTCCCATGTACCTATATAATTTAAACTAACATATGAAACTAACAAATTTTACAACTAGTTATACAGATATTTACAACCATAAAGAATAAGAATATCAGAGAAACCAAAAAAAGCAATAAATAAAACTGTGGTGCTGCTGAATAAAGAGAGAGATTTGAAATGAAAACAAAACACATAACAAATTCTTCCATATGAGAATTTAACATATATAATGACATATTACAGAACAATGAGGAACGTCTGAGCTGACATCAGCTTGAACACACATCTAACTTCACTCCTTCCAGAAATCCCAGGACAACTTCAGCAGTAGGATTTTTCAAAACAGATGAACATACATACATGAAGAAAGGAAAAGAGTAAAGGCAGCAAAGTCTTAGAAGTTAGAGAACAACAAAATCTTAGCCATGAGAGGAAAGGATAAGAAACAATTTCACTTTAACTGCAGAATCCTAAACTGCTCAGGAACTGTCAGTGCCTGGAGCCTCTGGAACAGGAAAAGAAGGAGGGGAAGGGGGATGATGGCAGGAAGGCTCTAGAGTAAGAAAGAACAGACAAAACCTTTGGAGAAGCAGTTAGATCTCTAGATCCTCTTCCCTAACTCCTTAGGCAACTACCCCTGCATCATACCAAAGGAAATCTGGGGGGACTGCAGGAACAGCTGAGTGTGAACACCATGCTCAAAGCAGAGGGACTGAGCAACCAAATGCTGAGACTCCTTCTAGCCCCTCCCCACTCAGTTTCTGGTAAGCTAGCAACCAGACTTCTGTATTCCAGTGGAAAACGGGCAGACCTTTCTCTGGGGATCTTGAACAACCACAAGTAAAAGCCTAAAGCTACTGACACTGTGGTTCACCAAAAACCTGCCCAGGTCCCACCACCCTATGGAGCTCAAAGTTAACAAGTCTGATCCATAGTCTCAGAATTTCCAGCCAACTTTAGTTTCATATTCTAAATCATGAACAAGGAGTAATAAGCATCTGAGGAAAGCCTCTAACATGAAAGACCAGAACAAACAGAAAAACAAGTAACATGGAGGAAACAGATTATTCAGGAAGAAGAAAGATTCAGAAAACCACCACCGATAAACTCAAAAAGATGAGAAGACACTGTCCACAAAAAATGAAAACTAAAGTTGAATAAATCTGCAGAAAGTATGGCAAAAGACAGTTGGAAAATAGAAAAGATAATAAAATTGAGAGACTAGTTCAAGAGACCCAACATTCAAACAGGAGTCCCAGAAAGAGAGAAGAGAGAAAACAGAAGGGAAGAAATCATCACTGAAATAAATACAGAAATTTCCCACAGCTAAAGGAACACAAGCTGCCAGATTGAAAGAGCCCACTGAGTAAAACCAGCATAGGGGATAAAAGTAGGTATGCAGAGAGATGCTTTCTTGCAAATTTTCTAATAATAGAGAATCATTTTTCTAAGCCTTAAAGTTTCCAGAGAGAAATCTGTATTTAGCTATGGTAGACATAATTCTAAGATGACTCCCAAAATTCCTGTTGTACACATTTTGTATAAGCCTAATTCCTTGAGCGTGGGTGGTACTCACAGCATGGTCATTCCCTTGATTAGATTATACCATGTAAGACTGTCGCAGCACAATGGAGCAAGATTGTCTGCTGGCTTTGAAGGAGAAACTTGCAATTTTTTTTTAGAGGGCCACATGGCCAGAATCTGAGAACAGACCATAGGAGTTAAGAGCAACACCAGCCATAAGCTAGCAAGAAGGTAGAAACCTCAGTCTCACAACCACACAGAACTGAATTGTCACGATCTGAATGGGTATAACAGCCTGAAGGAACAGGAAAGCCTGGTTTCTTCTTAGAGTATTTGGAGAACCATAAGCAATTCAATATTAAAAAGTAAAAATGGGAACAGACAAGTAAGGCTGGAGAATTGGCAAAGGACCATATCATTCAAAACCATGTGTATCCTCCTAAGAAAAGTAGGCCTTCATTCTGTAAATAATTGAAGCCATTTAGAACTGCAAAAATGATCAGAAGATCATATATGTGTGTTTAAAATATATGACTATGCAAGCAACAGGGAGCATGAACTTAAAGAGAGTGAAATATAGGAATACAAACCAGATCAATTCCTATTACTAAAATAGTACACAAGAGACAGGAAGAACCTGGATTAAAGTACTGGCTGTTAGAATGAAGAATTCGAGAAGATATTTCAGATCTAAAATCAGATGCAGGAATTGAGAATGATTTTCTAGGCTTCTGCCATGAGTGACTGGACAGTAAATTAACCAAGATAATGGACCAAGAACAGATGGTAAAAGATAACATGTTAATGTCAGACATGTAGAGTTTAGGAGAGAGACATCTAATAAGTAGTTAAATACATGGGACAGGAACTTCAAAGGAAAATCTGACCTGAAAATTCAGATTTAAAAACCAAGAGTAGCTAATGCCATAGAAACAGACTGAGGGTGTGTTCTGAGCCTCTATCATTGTGTATGTAGCAAAGCACCCCAAGACCTAATGCTTAAAATAAAAGAATCATCTCTGTTGTCCACATGTCTACAAACTCATCTCTGGCCCACTCTGCATTTGTGGGGCATTTTGACTGGAGGGTGAAGGTTCAGCTTTAAAAATGGCTCATTTGCTAGTTAGCAAGCTATTGCTAACTAGTATGAGCGCAGAGTTGTGGGGTAGGGGCCTCAATTTCTTTTCACATGATTTCTCCTCAGGCTTAATTTCACAGCAAAGTTGCTGGGTTTCGAGAATGAGCCTATCATGATAATAAGATGCAGCTGTGCTACGATTGTACAACAATTAAATGTCCAGGAACCCTATTCTGCTTAACACACAAACACACAGACTCTCTAACCTGCATCTATTTTCATATGTTTAGAAGTGAAACAATGCGTATGACCATGCATCCGAAGTTTATCAAAGAGTCTGAATCACACTTCCATTTTTATAAATGTTTATAGATAATGTTGACTGGTGAGTAGACAAAATCCTGAGAATTCTTAATATCAACATGGAAGCAAAGGAAATGAGGATGGAGAGAAATGATGAAGAACTGTACAATGAACTTATGAGGGCTTTGTAGGGAAGTGGAAGATCAAACCAAAATCAGAGGATCTTCTCCCAAAGGACATAAGGTAAATATTTCCCTCTCCCATGTGAACAGAAAGGAAAAAGACCTATCTATAAACTGTTATGTTTTTTCTTAGTTTCTTGAAGTCAAAATCCAACCAAATAAAAACTGACCAAAATAAAGAACTAAGGAATGAAGCCAGTAGAACTGGAACTGATGAGCTCTGAATCTATTTAAATATGAAAGCAGGGCTTTTTTTAAAAATGGAAATTATGATTATAGAACACAATATAAATATTATAACCTTTACAATGTAAACTAACACAAAACAACAATCTGGAGGGTAAAGAGGAACTGAGATGGAAATAAACATATGAAGTTAATATTCTCATCTTTTACACCAAGGAGTAAATCAGTATTATCTAAAATGAAAATATGCAGTTTTCTTAAAATAATAATTTTCACTTCTCAGTGTTTTCCATAATCATTTCAACACTTAAGACAGTATTTCCTAAACAGCCCTCTAATGAAACAATTTCTCAAAAGTTCCATAATTCCCCTAGTTTCATATCAGTTTCTTTTTCTTCTAGTAAATTCAAATAAGATTAAATATAATGCTTCTTACTATAAAGCAGCTTATGCAATATATGTCCATGAATCCATTCATCCCTCTATCTATATGTATCTATATGGATGCAGAGATGACTGGTTGCATCTAACAGTTCATTTCTGAATGATGGGAATTAGTGGATTTAAAATTTTTCATTCTTTATACTTTGCTGCACTGTTTGAATTATTTATAGCACATATGCACAATTTTTATGTAAAAAGGACATGGTGAGGGAGAAGGCCTATTGAAGGTTTTACATATGCTCAGGACAACCCTTTAAAGTTCCAGAGAGAAGTCAGTTGATCACCCATTGGGTCTAAGATTCTTCCAGGCTAACACTAAGGAAGGTGAGACACCACAAATGCTATAATGCAAATATTTATAAACTTTTAAAACAGGAATCAAAACATTCATCAAAAGAGGTCTTTTCTTAGCCTATGATGTAATCTTTGTGATCTTAGAATGGTCACATGTCATAACTACCACAGAATAGTTCCACAGTTCATTATAACTACCATTATAATTACACAATGCTATATTGGATTGTTCAAAACAACAACACTTCAAGGCATTAAAATACCATTTTATGAATACACACTTTATCCTCTAATCTACCTTTAATAAGGTACTACTCCTAAATCTGCCTAAATGAAATAAATATGTTCAAGGGGAAAAGATATAGCTCATCTAAGTTAAATGCATATCTGTAAATCAAAACAATAAATTTTACATACAAATTATCTAACATATTTAAATAAGACACATACCAGCAGAGGTGCTTCCATTGTCTTAATAAATTGATGAATGTTCAGTGTAGTCAGTGACTGCTTCATTAGTATTCTCCTACATGGCTGGGTCAAGTCCAAGACTGGTTTACAGTGAAAAAAGTAGAGATGTGGATACTCTATATCCTCAGGGCTGTAAATTAAAAATGAGGGACAGACCAACTTGAAGTTCAATGTGTGATTCTTCTACTATGCAGAAAGACATAATAAATCTCTTTGTCCTAAGTTTCATGCTTTTGAATTACTGTTTTGGTAAAAGCCTAAAACAGTATAACAAAATTAAGTGGACCAAAGCAAAAAAAGAGAATAAAAGGAATTTTTGAGATGTATAAGCAATTTTTTTTCCTGAACTGTTTCATATGCTAACTTCTAAATTAGGTCAGAGACAGGTCTACACAATTATTTTTAAATAAAAGACTGTCACCTTGAGGACAATGAGATTATCTTAAAATATAGTTGCTTTTCTATAGCTATGCTAAATAAAGCTTTGTGACACAAATCTTCTAGGTTTAATTTAAACCCAAGTCTGTTTTGAATAAACTTCAGCCAAAACATGCCTTAAGATAGAAACCATGTGACACTTTGTGAGAGTTAGTGAGTTTGTATCTGAAATATTAGAAAACCCAGCAAATGTGGCTTATAATTTGAGTTTTGGCATTCCCTTCAATATGAAAATTCAAAGATAAACTTATAGTAAGTGAGGTTTGCCAAAATTAAAATGACATTCTATAAATCTCCATATGGCATTAGTACAGTCTGGCAAAATACTGCAAATTTTTATTTTTACAATGTTATTTTAATTATTGACACATGCTTCAACTGAGCTCCAAGATTCACTGACTTCAAATTTCATTACAAAGTAATATCTAGTAGATTCAATGATTAAAGAAATGATCGCTCAATATTACTTAATGCCTACTATGTTAGGCCCTGTGCTAAATGTAAAAGACTAAGATGAATAAGATATTTCAAATCCTTGAGGGGCATGGGCTAAAGGACTTATATTTAGTTAAAAAAAAATGTGGTTCATAAGTACTATAATATACAGGGTGCTAGGAGAAACAAAGAAACATTTCATTCTGCTCAAGTCAGGGAAGAGAAGGAAGGAAACGGAAAGGAAGATCACCAAAGAGATTAAAAACAGTAAGAGAATGACTTCGCCAAGAAGATAAGACTAAGGAGTATTTCAGACAATAGGAACAATACAGCCAAGGCCCAGTCAAAGTACATAACTTTTTTTAGGGAAACCATAAACAGTCATATATTACTGAATGGAAAGTGTAAAGAGCAAGATAACCCAGCTGAGGTTGGACCACAACCCATAATTTATGAAATAATAAAATTATGTCAGAAATTTATCTAATCAGAGATCATTTGGTTGTAGGTAACAGAAACCAAAAAAGTGGGGGTAGGGGGAGCTTACTAGTTTAGAAGGGTATCTCACAGAATACAAGGAAAATCCAAGTAACTGGATCAGAGAACAAATGTACAGATCTGAACAGCAAGAGTTCAGGGCCCTTCATTTTGCCATTAACACTTTTTAGCTCCCCACTCTTTCTGCTTTACTTCTACATGGGCAAAACATTCAGTAAGCAAGACAGTTAAAGTGCTGTATAATCCAGTTTCTCCCATGTTCAATTCCAAGTTCCTGGAAGAAGACATCTCAATTGCTCAGGTAAGCCCATGGATTGGTTGACTCTAGGTCAGGTGGCCACCTCTGACTTAACAGACTGTGATAAGTATGAAGTAGGGGTAACACCCTTTTTGGCCTATACACAGATACTTTAAGAAGAGAATATGGGGAGGTAGCAGAAAGTACTTGTGTCTCTACAGCATGCTACCTCTTTTACTACCCATCATATATACACTTTTCTTTTCTTACCATTTAAAGAAAATTGTTATTGGAATTTTGATGGTTTACAATGTTGTGTTAGTTTCAGATGTACAGCAAAGTGAATCAGTGATACATAGACATATATCCTCTTCTTTTCCCACTCAGGTCATTACAGAGCACATACACCCTTCTTAACCATTTCAAACAGACTCAGGTCCAAATAACTATTAATATACAAGATTATCCAAAGTTATCACCCTGCAAGAAGAACAGTACCTAGAACACAGACGGCATTCAATAGATAATTGTTGAATGAAAGAATGAATAAAGGAAAGAAAAAACAAAAAGAACAGATGGAAGAAAAAACACATTCATCTCTCCTCCATTAAATGGTGGGGCTTCCCTGGTGGCTCAGATGGTAAAGAATCTGCCTGCAATGCAGGAGACCTAGGTTCGGTCACTGGGTTGGGAAGATCCCTGGAGAAAGGAATGGTAACCTACTCCAGTATTCTTGTCTGGGAAAACCCATGGGCAGAGGAGCTGGCAAGCTACAGTCCATGGGGTCAGAAAGATTTGGAAATGACTTAGCAACTAACACTTCTCCTCCATTAGGTGACAACTCAAAGTCATTGTTAACTACTTAATCTAGAAGTGATGTCATGTGCTTAGTTGCTCAGCCATCTCCGACTCTTTGTGAACCCATGGACTGTAGCCTACCAAGCCCCTCTGTTCATGAGGATTCTTCAGGCAAGAATACTGGAGTGGGTTGCCAGGCTCTCCTCCAGGGGATCTTCCCAACCCAGGAATCGAACAAAGGTCTCCCGCATTGCAGGCGAATTCTTTACCATCTGAGCCACTGACTACATGTTTTGAATTCACAGTCCTTCCCTACCACATCAGGGCCAGGTATGATTCCTCACCACTTTGTTAGCCATGAATAAATCTCTCCAATGTGTCATATACTAACAAATTTATGAAAAACAGAATAACTGTTTTTAATTCTCATTTTAAAAGTGGAGACAACCAAAAATCTTTCCAGAACATTACCATGTTTAGTCATTGATCACTGTATAGTCTGATCTTGCTGAACAGGATTTGTAAGACAAATGAGAGGACCCATACCTTGCCAGTAGATAACCAACCCTCTATATTTGAAGCATGTCACTGTTATTAGCAATTGTTCATTCGCAGAAAAATAAAGATGATGATAACAGAAGAGAAAGTACAAAAAGTCCTCAGAGAAACTGTGGGGCTACCCCAGAATCACCACGGGACTGAGGACAGCCGGGTCCCCCCATCCCCAGATGGGAATTTGGCAGTCTACACTGCCAGTAGCAAAGGAGCTGCTCATTGCATCTTGAGATGCAGTGACTGCATACCATAGAGCTTTGTGATACTATCAGCATGGTTCTCAAATCGTTAAGAATATTAATTCTTATACAAATAGTAAACATGCATCAAAGTTTTCTTTAACTCATTAATGAGAGAACTAGAATGGCAGTTCAATAAGAAGAAGAGGGAAAAAGGAATGTTGGTTGATGTTGTACAGAGCAATAAATTTTCTTTGCAAGTACTTCATTCTTTGCCTATGCACTCCCAAAAACACCCCCCCCCCAAAAAAAAAAACCATTTCACTTTATCAGCTTTCTATGCACTAACAACCAAATTTACCAAACTGTAAAACATCTGGGATTTGTGTGCGGTTTAACAAATAGTCACTATTTTCTGAGAGGTGAGCAAGAGGACTCATTAAAAACTCTTGCATGGTTTTTAAAGGGTCACACATCACCCTTTTGCCTTGCTTTGTATTAATTTTCCTGAAAAATATTTTGAAGTCAAACTTAAAAGTCTTTCAAACGCACTGGTGTTCCTCTGTCTCTTGTGTCCCTATGTACTAAACAGAAGAAAAACTACCCCTAGGTTGCCCAGCCAAAAAGAGTCCAAAGACGGTCTCTACCTACAACTGTAAGCTAGAAACTAGACAAGAAAATTAAACATTTAGAAAACATCTGTTCAAAATTGTACTCAAATATATTTAAGATTTTTCTGGTATAGTAACTGATGCAACTCTCAAAGAATCTCTAGAGCTTACTCATAAAAGCTGTTATTTGATCCCCTATCTGATTACTGGGGTAGATATATTTCTAAAATACGCATGACCACTCAAGAGATCACATCTGTGGCTTATCCATATTGCCTTGCTTCACCTTAGCTTAACATCACTTCTGTATCTTTAAGCTCATTTTAGTACAGCCCTTGTGGCTCAGCTGGTAAAGAAACCGCCTGCAATGAGGGAGACCTGGGTTTAATCCCTGGGTTGGGAAGATCCCCTGAAGAAGGGAAAGGCTACCCACTTCAGTATTCTGGCCTGAAGAAGTCCATGGACTATACAGTCCATGGATGGGGTCGCAAAGTATTGGACACAACTGAGAAGCTTTCACTTTCACATGATAGTAATGAAGAGGATTTCAGGTTTCATTTATATATTCACGCCTGCTTATGATTCCTTTCAGATTAGTCCATGCTGTGAGAATATGACAGAAATGCTGAAAAAGTAATGTGAAATAAGTGAAACTTAAAATAGTTTACTTATGTTTCTTATACATACCCAATACTCTCCAAAAGGGCAATTTCCGTGGTTAAGACAAATTGGTGTGTGGTCCCATACACAAAAGCAGCTTCCATGACAGCTCTGTGCTCTGAAAAAGAGAGGGGAGGTGAGAGGGAGGAGAGGTAAGTTTGTGTGATTCTATTTTGAATACTTTCCTACACCCTTTTATGCTCTATTATGTTTAAAGAAAAATCCTTTGTAGGGATCCCAGTTGGGAACATGCAGGCAGTTACAGAAGTTATAAAAAGTCTGTTCCAGTCAAGTCAAGGTAAGAGCAGAACTAAGAGGGAGTTAAAAATGAGTTATACTTGAAGCTATATGACAAATCCGTAATAGTTTTTTCCCAGTGGTAGGGAAGAGAGTATGAATTTGCCACACCACTTTCGTATGTTATATTTTATGCATGAATATGTCTGTATGCTATTTATGGCTTATTTTTTTAATCAAACTTATTCTTATCAAAAAAGAGACAATTCTATAAGGTATATTTTTAAAATGAACAGTTCCTCTACCCTTGACCCCATTTCCAATTTCCAAGGGACAACTACTTTCAACTTTCTCTTTCTTTAGGTATTTACCTCCAAATCCCTAAATGACACTCTTAAACTCTTATTTCCTGATTATTTGTGTGTGTTAGTATCGTCTATTGACTTCCCACTATGAAAGATGATAAATAGCTCTCTTTTCTGAAACCTCATTCCAAAAATGTACACAATTCTATCTCCTCAATTTGCCCAATACAGTCCTAGTTTTATTAGATCAATAGTCAGTGTTCATATTGTTCAGTTCAGTTCAGTTGTTCAATCATGTCCGACTCTTTGTGACTCCATGGATTGCAGTACACCAGGCTTCCCTGTCCATCACCAACTCCTGGAGCTAGCTCAAACTCATGTCCATCAAGTTGGTGATGCCATCAAACCATCTCATCCTCTGTTGTCCCCTTCTCCTCTCACCTTCAATCTTTCCCAGCATAAGGGTCTTTTCCAATGAGTTAGTTCTTCACATCAAGTGGCCAAAGTATTGGAGTTTCAGCTTCAGCATCAGTCCTTCCAATGAATATTCAGGACTGACTTCCTCTAGGATTGACTGGTTGGATCTCCTTGCAGTCCAGGGGGCTCTCAACAGTCTTCTCCAATACCACAGTTCAAAAATTTCAATTCTTTGGCACTCAGCTTTCTTTATATAGTCCAGTTCTCACATTCATACATGACTACTGGAAAAACTATAGCTTTGACTAGACAGACCTTTGTCAGCAAAGTAATGTCTTTGCTTTCTAATATGTGATCTAGGTTGGTCATAGCTTTTCTTCCATGGAGCAAGCATCTTTGAATTTCATGGCTGCAGTCATCATCTGCAGTGATTTTGGAGCCCCCAAAAATAAAGTCTCTCACTATTTTCCACTGTTTCCCCATCTGTTTGCCATGAAGTGATGGGACCAGATGCCCTGATCTTTGTTTTCTGAATGTTGAGCTTTAAGCCAGTTTTTTCACTCTCCTCCTTCACTTTCATCAAGAGGCTCTTTAGTTCTTCTTCACTTTCTGCCATAAGGGTAGTGCCATCTGTGTTATCTGAGGTTACTGATATTTCTCCCGGTAATCTTAATTCCAGTTTGGGGTTCATCCAGCCTGGCATTTTGCATTTTACATATTAGTTAAATAAGCAGAGTGACAATAAACAACCTTGACCTACTCCTTTCCCAATTGGGAACCAGTCTGTTGTTCCATGTCCAGTTCTAACTGTTGCTTCTTGACCTGTATACAGATTTCTCAGGAGGCAGGTAAGGTGGTCTGGTATTCCCATCTCTCGAGGAATTTTCCAGTTTGTTGTGATCTACACCGTCAAAGGCTTTGGTGTAATAAATAAAGCAGAAGTAGATGCTTTTCTGGCACTCTCTTGCTTTTTCAATGATCCAACGGATGTTGGCAATTTGATCTCTGGTTCCTCTGCCTTTTCTAAATCCAGCTTGAACATCATGGTTTCATATTGTTGGGACTCAGTAAATACACTTTCCTTTTGAGAATTTTTTCACTACAGTTATAACTATCTTTTTAAAAATTTTTGTTTACATTCCTTGCTCATTTATCCCTAAATTCTTCTGCAACGGTCTTAGGCCCCCAATACTTCAAATGTATCTGTTTTACTATCTATTCCCTCTCTTTGCAGACATTTACGCAGAGTCTTCTGATTTGCTCGAATGTGGACTCTTGCTACTCAACCTGCCCCAACTTTCATCCTAGGAACTCACTTTCATTATTGTCCTAGGGATTCTCTGATTCTCACTCTTGTATTGGGGCCTTGGCCTATTACCCTCATCTTCGGGACTAATTTGTTCCCTTGCTCCCATTCTCTAGCTCCTTTCTGGGAGAGGATATATGGAATAAACATTTTTTGCAAACTTAACCTTCTCAAAGTGGTTTTATTCTACTTTCATAACTAACTATAGTTGTCTGCATATAGAATTCTAGGTTCAAGTCATTCCCCCTAAGAATTTTGAAAGCATTCCTCCATTTTCATTGGCTCCCAAATCCAAAGTCATCCTGATTCTTATTCCTTAAACAGCATACTTTTTTCTTTCTGGAAAGTTCTAGAATAGTGTTTGTTCCCAATATTCTGAAAATTCAAAATGAGATCCTCTGGCATGGCTCTACATTTAAACACTGCTGGGATTCAGTGAACCCTTGCAATTTGGAGGCTCAAATCCCTCAGTTCTGGGAAATTTTCTTAAAGCATTCCTTTGAGAATTTCTTCCTTTCCATATCTTATTTTCCCTTTTTTTCTCACTGCCATTTCCAGGTAGTTATTTTCCCCTCCCTGACCTAAACTTCTATCACTTTAATCACATTTCATCAGATTATTCCACTCACCACTCTGCCTTGTTGGAGTCATCTACTACCCCAGCCAGGGTTAATCCCCCTCATCTCATGAAAAATTTAGCTTCTGTCACACTATCACGCTCTCTGATTTGCCTATCCCCATACATGATCCTTGCAAAATCCTAGCCTTTCAGTCCTTGGTCTTATCTGGAAACTCCAGTGATTTCGCTTCAGCCCTACCTTAACCACTTATGGCCACTGTCCCACTTTCAGCCTTGTAATCACCAATCTGCAAATCCTCCAAATTTTCAATGTGTAGCACTCCCCCCCAAACACACACACACACACACACATACACACACACGTATGCACGCACGCACGCACCCTTCCATCTCTGGGTCACTTGTCTAGTACACAACTTTAACCTTCCCGAATTTACAGTCTTACCATTTTCACTGTCCTTCACCCACCTCAGGTCCTCTCTTCCCTCCTAGTCCAGCTTAAATTCCATGGTCAGTCTTTATAGTCACTCACCCGCCCTGTCTAGCTAAAACACAATCCAAGTTAAATCAAACAATCTGCCTGTTTTGCACTTACACCCATAAAAGTGAATATGACTGGGGGAAGAAAACAAGAACCTGCTGGCATAACCATGCCCATGGTCTCACTTTAGACTACTGGCATCAACTATTACTGCTGCATAGCAGCCAGTCTTCATTTTCAGGCCTTCTAAAACAACTAGTTCATCCCTTCTTTCCTCACACTATCTGATCACTTTATTTCTATTTCATTAAGAAAATGAATCAATTAAGTAAAACCAAAAAAGTTCCCAGCACCGTATGTATCTGCCCCCTTAACTAAATTGATGCCAATATTCTCTGTCTTCTCTCCTAATACCATAGGTGAATTTTCCACGCTCCCAGCAAAGAGCCATCCCCTTCCCCATTCACTAGATTCCATCTACCCTAGTCTACTCAAAGATGTTGTTCCAATAATTTTCCCTTCCTTTTTCTCCATAATGTATTTTCCTTCTTCTACAAGATCTTTCATGTCAACATACAAATACGCTTCTTAAAAAATTCTTCACTCGACCCCACATACTCCTCCAGCCACTGCCTCGTATCCTGCTTCCCTTAATAGCAAAATCTTATATGAGACTCTATAGCCACAGTCTCCAGTTGCTCTCTGCCTATTCTCTTATACCCTAGGCAGGCACTGATCCCTACCACTCTACAAAAATCATGTGTATCAAGGGCATGGGTAACTTCATATTGCTAAGCATAGTGGCCAGCTGGTGGTTCTTATCCTAATCAGTCTTTCAGCATCCTTTGATACAGTTGCTACTCTCTCTTCGCTAAAACCCTCTCTTCACTTTGCGACACACAGGTCATTCCTTCCACCTCCTCTACTGACCCGTGAATGATGACGCATCTAATGAGCTCAGGCTTCTCTTTTCCAGCTAGCCTCACTCCCTTCGTGGTGTCCTCTGGTCTCCCAACTTTATGTCGTAAGTGTTTATCCCTAGTCTGTATTCCACCATCAAATGCAGACTAGTAATATCCAACTACAGCTACCTTGATGATATCGCTACTTGGCTGTCTAATGGGTATTTCACAAGTATGGTGTCCAAAAGTCGATTTTAGAGCTTTCTTTTCCAAACTATTTCCAGTCTGCCCCACCTTAGTTATTACCAATTTCACCATTCAGGGAGGGAACTCAGGCCAAAATCCTAGAGCCATCCTTGTCTCTGCTATCTCTCTTAATCTATATCCAATATGTCAGAAAATTCAGTACTTCTTACAATCCAAACTATGGCTAAAATTCAAATGCATTTTCACTGCCATTGCTGCTGATACTCTGGTCCAAGCCACCCACCACCATCTCCTGCCTGCATTATTGTGATAACTTCCTGATTTTCTCCCTTATTCTACTATTGCTCCTTCTACTCTATTCCAAACCCAGAAGTCAGACTGATCCTGATAAAATATAAATCAGGGATTTCTGGTTCCACAATGACAGTGTAAGTCCTTGTATAGTTCATCCCTCTTACTGACTTTAATTACAGACTATGGACAAAATACAATAACCTGAGGGGCCCTGAAAAGTAAACAATAAATAGGTTGATTGTGGGGTATTATTTTACATGTACATTAAGTTTAAACCATGTAGCCATCAAGTTTTATGTCTGTAAAAACAGAATTTTCCAATAAATTATTTTATTTCATACAGCATATACAATTATAAATGTTTTTAACAACATTTTATATTAACACGTCCAAGTTATACCATTAACAAATAAAAATCATGAAAGCATAATTATTACTTGTTCATAAAACATTTATAATTTTCTTTATGACAAAATTACCTATTAAGGCTAAGGTGATGTTGTCAAAAATTTTTAAAAGTCAAGAAAAATATGTCATAAACAGCAAACACCAAAATAAAAAAGGAAGTCAAGTCAGCCAACAACATTTACCAAATACTATAAACTACTGAATACTAAATCAGGTACCATGAGGATTGTTAGGAAATAAAAAACAGTAATAGCAGACACAGAGCACCTACTATGTGCCAGGAACCTTTTTATTTTTTCAAATTCACTTGGTTCTCACAATAACACTAAGAGGTAGGCACAATTATTTTCACCATCTTAGTGACCAGGAAACAGGTTAAATAAGTCAATTGTCCAAGGTCATATGCTTGCTTCAGCAGCTCAGATACTAAAATTAGAATGATACAGAGAAGATTAGCATGATCCCTGCACAAGGATGACACGCAAATTCATGAAGCGTTCTGTATTTTCTGGGCTTCCCAGGTGGCGCTAATGGTAAGGAACCCGCCTGCCAATGCAAGAGACACGGAAGACGTGGGTTCGATTCCTGGGTCAGGAAGATTCCCTGGAGGAGGAAATGGCAACGCACTCCAGTATTCTTGCCTGGAGAATCCCATGGACAGGGGAGCCTGGTGGGCTACAGTCCAAGGGGTTGCAAAGAGTTGGACGTGACTGAGCACGCTGAGGTCACACTGTAAGTAGTTGGTGAGACAGGGAGTCTAACCTCGGTGTCTGGCTCCAGAGTTCTTATTCAATCACTGTACTATGCTGCCTACTTGAAGAAAGAAAATGTAATGGTAGAAGAGCCTTTAAATTTATTTTAAAATATTACGATGGTAGTTAAAATACATTAAGTCCTTCAACACAGACACACATACATAGAGGCACAGCAGAGATTAAAGACAAAGTTGATAAATACCTGGTGTTCCAATGGCTCTGACATACGCGAATGCAATGTTCCCTTTTCCTTTCAGAGCATTTTCTATGTTCTGAAGGTCTCCCAGGGTGGTAATATATTTTACTTCATTAAAAAGAAGAGCACTGAAACAAACAGAGATATAACTGGCAGAAAAATCTGGCAGGCACTTAGTTATTTAATACATATTTTGAGTAAGTTAAAGAACCTAATCAAAAAAGAAATTTAATCTTCTGAACAAACTCTCAGTAGTAAGAACCTAAGAATTTTAATACTGAATTAAAATCACTCTCTAAATCATTATTCTGTCACTGAGAACATCAACCAAGGACAGTTATGAGAAATAACTGCTTATCCTCTATTACAACCACCTCAATATAAACTGTATTTACTAACATTCTCTTCTGTCCAAATAATCCCTTACAAACCTCTCAGCCATAGATACATTTGAGCCCTTCACATGTCTAAACTAAAGCCTTCTTTCCATTGCCTATAAGGCCCTGCATGGCCTAGATCTTGCCTACTTCTCCAACATCATTTTGTTCTGCCATTCCTCATGTCTACCTTACTTTAGGCAACACCTCCGGGTCTTTACATACACCGTTCTCTTTGCAGAAAGCTATTCCCTCTGATCCTTCTCATACATACTGTCTCAGCTTAAAAATCATTGACTTAGAGAAGCCTCTCTTGTATAAGTAGGTCTGCATCATTTTCCTCTTGAATTTCATAATATGTGCTCCTATATAGTTCTTATCACAATTTATAATTATTTCTATATATTTTTTACTTGTTTATTCCTGCCTCTCTCATTAAACTGCTACCTTCTTGAGGCAGGGACTTTGTCTATTTTGTCAGTATATCCATAATAACTTAGAATAGAACCTGGTACATTTAATGTATAGGTCAGAATAACTGATTACATTAGTTCATTGAAAAGAATCTCCTTTTAAAAATTTCTACTTCTATATAAATTCTCTGTAACTAACAACAAATTCCACTTAATCTCCACATGCATGTCTCTGTCCGTATGTGTATTTTTGTTAAGCTAGACTTTATGAATTTTGGAGTTGTTCCAAGTCCATATACATAAATAAGCAAATATGTTAGTCCCTCAGTCATGTCCAACTCTTTGTGACCCCATGGACTACAGCCTGCCAGGCTCGTGTCCATGGAACTCTCCAGGCAAGAATACTGGAGTGGGTAGCCACTCCCTTCTTCAGGGGAGCTTCCAGATGAGGGATTGAACCTCACTGCAGGTGGATTCTTTACTGTCTGAGCTACCAAGGAAGCCCAAGGTTCAGTCCAATAAATTAGTCAATCACAGTTTCCTCTTATTAAAAACATAGCACTTTCCATTAAAATAGCAATTCTCAATTTTTCTGGTCTCAGAATCTCTTTATACCCTTGAAAATTACTGAGCTCTTCAATGGGTTTTCGTTTATGTAGGTCTCATCTATCAATAGTTGCCAAAAGAGAAATTAAAACAGCAATTTAAAATGTTAATTCTTTAAAAAATAAAACACCGTTTCACATGAACACTTTTTATTAAAAACAAAATTTTCAAAATGAAAGAAAAGTCTAATAAAAAGAGTGGCATTACTTTACACTTCTGTAAATCTCTATAACACTGAACTAAATAGAAGACAGGTAGATTCTCATTTGCTTCTTTGTTCACTCTGTTATGACACCACACACACATCACGTAGTCTTTAGAAAGTGCATTCATGAAAAACTGAAAGTGAAAAAGGCAAACATCTCAATATTATTACAAAAATATCGTAACTTCAGGGGCACCCTGAAATGGCTGCCCTAAGTTACACTGCTTAAATATTTACCTACATATTACAGATTTCTTCCACTTTTTAAAAGAAATGTGAAACTTGAACCTCTGTAATTCCCAGGGCTCTTGTTTTATTTTTAAAAGAAATATTTACTGAGCAGTACTCACTATTTCCTAGATATTTTCACATTTTCATTTAAATCTTCAGGTGGCACTAGTGGTAAAGAACCCACCTGCCCACGCAGAAGATGTAAGAAAAGCAGGTTCGATCCCTGGGTGGGGAAGATCCCCTGGAGGAGGGTATGACAACTCAGTCCAATATTCTTGCTTAGAGAATCCCATGGACAGAGGAACCTGGCGGGCTCTGGTCCACAGGGTCACAAAGAGTTGGACATGACTAAGCGACTTAGCACATTTAAATCCTCAATGAATTTCGAAAGAACAGCAGGTATATTATGTATGGTGAAACAGATCACCAGCCCAGGTGGGATGCATGAGACAAGTGCTCGGGCCTGGTGCACTGGGAAGACCCAGAGGAATCGGGTGAAGAGGGAGGTGGGAGGGGGGATCAGGGTGGGGAATACGTGTAACTCTATGGCTGATTCATATCAATGTATGACAAAACCCACTGAAATGTTGTGAAGTAATTAGCCTCCAACTAATAAAAAAAATAAATAAAATAAATAAATAAAAAATAAATCCTCAATGATATTCTTGGGAAATTTCTTGTTACACACACACACACACACACACACACACACACACACACAGAAGAACACATATACAGACACACAGAGGAAAGAATCTCAGGGGTTAAGTAACATGCTCCAAGACATACCAGTAGTCATTGGTAGAGATTGCAAACCCAGGTTTTCTGACACTTTACCGGTAACTTTCTAAACCATGTTATTACTGACCCCTCATAAGTGGTAAACCAGGTAAAAAGAGAGGCAATTAATAAATAGGAAGAAAGTCTCAGTGGCAATCTGGGTTACTGGCTGCTTATACAGTTTGGCTAGAAAGACCAGAATTACCCTCAAGTTACTTCAGAATCACTGGCAGGCACTATCTAGTGAACGTAATCGGACTGCCATGTAAATTCTCTGCTTGGGAATTACATCCATCCATTTACCTTTACTGCTCTAGTAGCAATTTTTTTTTTTTTTTTTTTTGCTTCAAAAATCAAACCTAGGAGTAGAAATCTAACTTTTTCTCAAAGACAGGCAAGTATAAATAAATAAAAGCCAGTGTTTGGGGGGACACATCCCACTTGTCAGGCATAGTACTAAGTATATTATAAGCAGTGGCAATTTATCGGTTTGGGATTGACTGACTCTCTTGCTTTGGAAATTCCCAGTTTTCTAAGTCTTCATGGTGAGCAAAGTCCAAGTCCCCTCATACAAGCTGATCATTTTGTAAATTTGCCTTTCCAGGTTCCCTGCTGCTAGGCTATATGGCCCAAAATCACTTGTCTGACATCCTAAACTGGGAGCCAGTGATGTAAAGAATCAGGGACAGTGCAGAATTATTTCCAGAAGCAGTGGCAGCAAGAGTCAGCTTCAAAGGCAGGAATGACAACACTGCTAATGACAGCCGCAGTGCTAGCAACGCAAGCTGTAGCATCTGATGACAGCAGAGATGCGGCAGTCCTCCTGAGACTAGCTCTGTGTCATGACTATGACTGATTCAGAGCCACATAAATCTGACTCCAGTTCTCCAGCCCTTCTAGTGAGACTGAGATTCCCTCTATCCTCTCCAAATTCTTTTCTGCATAAGCCAGTCAGACCCAGATTTGGGGGTTTATAACTAAGAACACCCAGGCATGCTCTTAGTCTTGCTTAATTTTCATGGCAACCATCTGAGATCAGTACTAGCATTAACTCCATTTTACAGAAAAGGTCAAGGGGCTTAAAGAGGTTATCTTGTCTAAAGTCCCAAAGCTTATTATTATTAAAGAGTCATTATCCATGAGGTAGAAGGAGGAGAAGGGGAGGACAGAGGATGAGATGGTTGGATGGCATCACCAACTCTATGGACATGAGTTCGAGTAAGCTCTGGGAGTTGGTGATGGACAGGGAAGCCTGGCGTGCTGCAGTCCACCGGGTCACAAAGAGTCAGACACAAAGGAGTGACTGAGCAAGCGAGTGATCCACGAGGTAATGATAACCAAAATTAATGACATTCATAATCTCATGATCTCTGGGATTATTCCCAAAGGCTTCCTAACTTTAATATATTTTTAAATGTTAACTTCCAGAATATAGGGACACCTGGGATCTCTAGGATCCATTCCACAAGCCAGTGCTCCTTTACTCCAGTTCCAAGGAGGAGAAATCTGTCTTAGGATTTTCCTGCTCCAAAGAAGGGATAAAACACCATGAGCCTGCTCTGACCTGGGGGCTCTTCCTGCCCCAGAAAGACCTTCCTTTCCCTTGGCATACTCTTCCTGAGACTCTCCTAATATAACCACTAGGCACATAAAATATATGGTCAAGAATTCACTGGGTGTCAGAAAAAAGGGGGAATTCAGGAGTCTACTCTACCCTGCTTTTAGAGCAGCAGGTTGCTCAGCCTTTTTTCAGGAAAAAACCCACTTTTTATTATGTTCTGTCATTATTCAAATTCTTAAAAATCCAATAAAAAGTAACTGTTACCTTCTATTTTGCCTTACCAAAACCCGTAGAGCAAAATGAAGAAAAAGAGGGAGAAGGAAAAGAGGGCAACAGCACGGGGAAAGAGACAGACAAGTTACTATATCTAAATTAATTACAATTGGCCAGTGGGTTCTGCATTCACAGATTAAGCCAATTGTGAGTGGAAAGTATTCCAAAAACATAATTCCAGAAAGTTCTAAAAAAGCAAAACTTGAATTTGCCATGTAATGACACCTACTTACACAGCATTCACACTGTACTGGGCTAAGTAACCTAAGAGATGACAGTTTAAAGTTTAAAGTTTAAAGTTTACAGGAAGGTGTGCATAGGTTACATGCTAACATGTAAGGGACTTGAGTATCTGAGGATGCTGGTATGAGGGAGAGGGGGTCAGAAAGGGAGGGGACGAGGGGGTGCTGAAACCAGTCCCCCTCAAATACTGAGGGATGACTGTATATTACACAAGGCAGATCCATGTATAAAATGAAATATCCCAAATACTTCATAAAGCATTTTCTAAATAATACAATTAAAAAAACAAACTGAAGCCAGTGAAACGTGAATTGAGAAAACAAGTAATAAAGTTCAAAAACATCAGGAAGGGACCAGCCTGGTTCAGGAGTTTTAGAGGAAGATACTTCCAGTAGGATCCTTCTGCAAAGCATCAGTCTTGGTCTTTTTGTCATATGTTATACATTCTCCAACTATCTTACCACTTAAAAAATTCTTATCACTAGAAATAATCTTATAGGCTTATAAAATAAGATTTCTGCTCCTCCAATTTTTAACAACCAAAAAGTGAAGCTTCCCAATTCATTCTTCCACCAATCCGATATTTTCTGAGCACATAATACGTGTCACGCACGATGCCATGCTCTGGTAGAAGGACTGTGTGTAAGAGGACACACTCTGGGCATACGACCATTACTACCAAAGCAGGATGCTTGTGGTGATAGAGGTGGATGTGTGCTTACAATATTATTTACTACCAAATTAACAAAGAGCTGTGAGGAATTCAAATCTAAGACAAGCAATTATTTTATTACAATTTCTCCCAGTATGTCACTATCAAGCAGGAATCCAGGTGACAATACTGGGTAGGAACAAATCTGATAGACATAATAAAAGATTTAACAACAGCTCAAAACCTATCAGGAAGGGACCAGCCTGGGCACAGATCAGGAGTTTTAGAGGAAGACACCTCCAGTAGGATCCTTCCCAGAGGCTCTACAGCAACATCACCTAAAGTCTCAGGACCCAGGCTCTGCAGTAATGTGTTAAAAATAAAATGTTGGTAGAATTTATGATAGTTGAAAATAATTCCCATAATATTTGTAGTTCATATTATTGTCAGTAGTATATTAACCTTAAGAGGAAAGAAACCTTCATTTGACTAGATATTGCCCCAAGTATATCAATTAGCACATCTTAATAAAGAGTTAGTGGGATTTAAGGGTTTCTTTACAGCACTAGACAATCTTTCCTTTTTGGATCATGTGATGATTTCTAGACGTCAACAACAACTAGTGGGGGAAATGGCCTTATTAGCATTTAGACTCTTTACCTTCTGAGCCACCAGGGAAGCCCACCTTTGAGATTACAGTGCCTCAGTCTCCTATATCTCCATCTGACTTGCCTCAGGAGTGTTGCATAAGGTTTTCTCAATCAATAAATAAAGATTAACTGTTACTTAGTGAAGTAACACTAAATAGTATCTTTTTCTAAATATTACCTTTCTTAATGACATCTTAAAGCTGGGAAGTGAAATTTTCCTTACAGTTACCAAACTTTTTGGCTATGTATATTTTAGAAAATAGAGCTAAGAATTTTTAGACTCTAAATTTATAATCTTATTTCTATTTTAAATTTTATTTATTTTGCACATTTTAACACTTTTGTAGGACTCAAAAACTATCTGAAAAGTTGAAGAGTGAAAAGTCTACCTCCAATTCTTTCTTCCCATCCTAGCTTTCCCATCCCATTTCCATAAACCAATCATCAGTTTCTTGTGAAACTTTGAAATATTTACACTAAACGCATACAAGAACTGAAGAGCCTCTTGATCAAAGTGAAAGAGGAGAGTGAAAAAGCTGGCTTAAACCTCAACATTCAAAAAATGAAGATCATGGCATCTGGTCCTACCACTTCATGGCAAATAGATGGGGAAACAGCGGAAACAGTGAGAGACTTTATTTTCTTGGGCTCCAAAATCACTGCAGATGGTGACTGTAGCCATGAAATCAAAAGATGCTTGCTCCTTGGAAAAAAAGCTATGACCAACCTAGATAACATATTAAAAAGCAGAGACATTACCTTGCTGACACAGGTCCATCTAGTCAAAGCTATAGTTTTTCCAGTAGTTATGTATGGATGTGAGAGCTGGACTATAAAGAAAGCTGAGTTCCAAAGAATTGATGCTTATGAACTGTGGTGCTGAAGACTCTTGAAAGTCCCTTGGACTGCAAGGAGATCCAATCAGTCAATCCTAAAGGAGATCAGTCCTGAATATTCAATGGATGCTGAAGCTGAAACTCCAATACTCTGGCCACCTGATGTGAAGAACTGACTCAGTGGAAAAGACACTAACGCTGGGAAAGACTGAAGGCAGGAGGAGAAGGGGATGACAGAGGATGAGACGGCTGGATGGCATCACCAACTCAATGGACATGAGTTTGAGCAAGTTCCGGGAGTGGGTGATGGACAGGGAAGCCTGGCATGCTACAGTCCATGGGGTCTCAAAGAGTCAGACGTGACTGAGCGACTGAACTGAACTGAAATGCATCCATGCCGTAAATATATATTATATATGCCTCTGTTAGAAGACGACTTCTCCTAGATTTCTCAGTGTTCCTGTACAGCCCAGCTCTCCTGAAGATGAAAACTGACAGGACACAAAGATGGAAAATGTCTCCTCTTAATCTTGTCTTCTTTGCTCGGGAGCCATCTGCTTCCATTCAAAGGTAATAAAATCTTTCTTATCTTTCCTGCAGTTACACTCTTATATTTAGGGAAAGAAACCTTTATCTCCCACCCCAAGCAATTTACTTAAATTCCAGAGAAAAAGATAAGCGCTCTATCTCTAGAAGGAAAAAGTAGATATGCCAGCTCCTACATAAACTCGGAGATTCATAATTTAAGCTCTTCTCCAAACCTTGCTGAAAATACAGACGTTAAGAATACAGCTTTCACCTTGCAGCTCTGTGGAGAACTGGATAAAGCAATCCAGTACTGTCACGTCACTCTGACGGCTCTTATTGCTGTGTGTGAAGACTTGGCATTTCTACATGTATATATGTAAGGAGGGTGACATCAAAGACCCTTCAGAGTTTTAGACTCTAACACTTCCTTTATTATACACACAGAACTCTACTATGCTCTAAACACTTGGTTTATTTCATTAATATATCCTGAAAAATCAACGTGTGAAAAATCTTAATAGACCATTAAGTCAACATACTTTTAATAACTGGTGTTTTAGGAATATTTTAAATGTCCTACAAAAAAACCCCACAATTTAATTGGCCATTATGGTTCAAAAATATGCAGTTCTATAACTATTTAGTGTAGGATTACCCTAGTTTACACTTGTTATTCTAA
This sequence comes from Muntiacus reevesi, assembly GCF_963930625.1. Taxonomy (NCBI): domain Eukaryota; kingdom Metazoa; phylum Chordata; class Mammalia; order Artiodactyla; family Cervidae; genus Muntiacus; species Muntiacus reevesi. The sequence continues at coordinate 11,588,647 of NC_089255.1, read as the reverse complement.
GATTTTACTAACTCAATTCTTCCTCTATTTTCTGAGACTAAGAAATTGTCTAAAACCGTAATCTTTTCTGTTTCAAGTATAAATAACTACAGATTACTAATCACATACAAATTTATCAGTATGTATGTATTAGAGGATAATGGATGAAAAGAACCCATTTACAATAAGAATAGAAGACATAAAATACCTAGTAATAAATTTTACTGTCCAAGCATATACAAAGAAAAAATTAAAACACTACTAGAGGATACAAAACTTGAATAAATGTAAAGACATCTGGTTCTGGGATGGGAAGATTCATTCAAAGATGCCAAGTGTCCCTAAAATAACTTATAAATTTAATGCCAGTAGGATTTAGTGAGGGGGAAGAAGAAACTGGACAACCCAGTTTTAAATGTCACATGTAAACAGAATAAAAATGTGATTCTAGAAAAAGAAATATGAAGGGACCTGGATCTTTCAGATGTGCTGTGTTCTGCTTAGTCGCTCAGTCGTGTCCAGGATCTTTCAGACAGTATATTATAAAGCCTTGGTAATTAAGGTAACAGTAAAAAAAGAAAAAGAAAAAAAAAAGACAGATTAATGAAACAGAAAGTCCAAAGTAGGCCCAAATATATATGTGTTTAGTATAAAAAACGGCATCTTGAAAACGGAGATTAATCTCAGTTCTGTTGGGATAACTATTTAACCACCTGATTATTATATAGCTAAATTCATTGCTCATACCATTTACCTAGTTAAATTCCAAACAAAGCAAAGACTTAAATGTAAAAATGAACCATTAAGGCATTGAGAAGAAATACACCCACATAAATAGAATATGATCTTTGACAAAGGATCAAAAGCAATTTAGTGGAAAAAGGCTAGACTTTTCAAAACAGGGTGCTAACGCAACTGGACATCCACATGCCAATAAGTGCACCTAGACACTGACTATCCACCTTTCACAAAAAATAACTCAAAATGGAGCAGAGACCTAAATGTAAGACACAGAAGAAAATTTTGGTTACCCTGGATTTGGCCATGAATTTTCAGATACAACCTAAAGCACGGTCCATGAAAAAAAACTGTAGTGTTGGATTTCCTTATTATTAAAAAAGTTCTGCTTGACAAAAGACATTGTTAAGAGAATGAAGAACAAGCCACAAACTGGGAGAAAATATTTGCAAAACATATATATATCTGATAAAGGACTTGTATCCAAAATATATAAAAGAACTCTTAAACTCAACAATGAGAAAAAAAAGAAAAAAACATTTACAATATGGGCAAAAGATTTGAGCAGATACCCCACCAAAGAAAATATACAGATGTCAAATAAGCATATTAAAAGATACTCAATATCGTATGTCCTTAGGAAGTTGTAAATTAAAATCAGATACCACTACACACCTAATAGAATAGCTAAAGTTAAAAAAGAAAGAAAAAAAAGAAGGAAGAAAATTAGCATTACCAAATGTTGGTGGGGATGTGTACCAACAGGAACTCATTCAACGTAGGTGGTAATGCAAAACGATACAGTTTGGAGACGGTTTGGCAGTTTTTTACAAACCTAATCAATCTTAAAATATGATCGAGAAATCACACCCCAAAGATTTTACCCAAATGAGTTGACCAACCACATCAATAGAGAAAACCTACACACGAGTTTTATAGCAACTTTAATGATAACTGCCAAAACTTGGAAGCAAGCAAGATGTCCTTCAACAGGTGAAGAGATAAACAGTGATATATCCGTACAATGGAATATTACTCAGCAATAAAAAAAAGAAATGAGCTACCAAGCCATGAAAAGACATGCAGGAATCTTAAGACACACTGCTAATTGTATGCAGCAGCCAATCTGAAAAGGGAACATGTTGTATGGTTCTGAACTGAGCTCCCTCTAAAATCAAGTCCCCCGGACAGCTTTATGATTAACTTCTATAACCAAAACTGTATTCCCTTTCTTGTCCCTCTGACCTCAGCCCTGTGCTAACTGAACAGTAATCACCAGAGTCAGGTGACTAAAGCTGCTGTTGTCTACAACACCGTTAACATACTAAAATTGCTGTCATGGATAACTGATCATTAAGGTATATACAGACTCGGGTTTTTTCCTCCAGGGCAGGATGAGCTATCAGACCTCCCCACCCAGGGGTCATGGTCCACCCAACCAGATGTTAGTAAACTGTAGGTATCCTGACTTCTGAAACTACAACTAAGAAATGTCACAGAAACGTCACTAGACAATGAATAACCCCAGCTTCTCTGTTCTTCTCCCCCAGCTCCTAACTCAGAGACCAAATTGGAGTGGACCTGAAGTTTGTCTCCCACTCAATTGCTCAGTGGCCTGCAATAAATCCTTACTTCGCTGCAGTCACTGTCAGAGCTTGGCTTTCTGTCAAACTCTGAGCCCTTTTTCTGGGGTACAGTTCCATCTATATGACCCTCAAAAAGGCAAAACTATACAGTAAAAAGATCAGAGGCTGGGGAGTGGCAGAGAAGGGTAACTAAGTGGAGTACAGGGCATTTTTAGGGCTGTGAAACTTACTGTTTGATAAATAACCATGGATACATGTCAGTACACATTTGTCAAAACTCATAGAACTATATAACAAAGAGTGAATCCTGACAAAAAGCATGCACTTTGGTTAATAATAATGTGTCAATATCAATTCATCGACTGTAACAAAGGTACCACACCAATGTAATATGGTAACAGAGGAAACAGTACAGAGGAGAAATGAGGAATTCTCTGTATTGTCTGTTCAATTTTCTGTAATCCTAAAACTGCTCTAAAAAAATAATCTGTTAGGTTTTTTTTTTTTTTAATCTGTTAGGTTTTTAAGTGAATTCCTTTGTAACAAAAGCAAAAGGGAGACCTTGGTACAACTAAAATCCAGAAGTCAAAAGAAAAGAAATTTGAACTGATAATATTAAAAAAAAAAATAGGGAAATTCAAAAGATAAATGACAAACAGGAAAATGTACAGTTTCTATCTCCTTTATATACAGAAAGTACTTTGAAATTAATAAGAATGAAAGTTCAAAATGTGATAGAAAAATGGGCAAAAAATATCCAGCAACTAGTTCAGTTTCATTTCTATGAACAGTATGCAACTGAAAAGAGTATAAGAGAGGAACTGCTTGCCAGGAACTGGGTATTTCACACTGATGCTTTTAGCACAAAGAAGTAGGATGATGGCTTAGGAGGCATTCTCTTTCCTCGTGGAGGAAAAAAAAGTACAGCTCTGATATGGCATACTATTTATTTAGCACAGTGCTTCAAGATTCTAAATATTGTTACTGAAAATTTTTGTAAAATACTGTATTCCACAAGTCATTTTTCTTATATTTTAAACAAAAACGAGGACATTGCCTCTTTGGAATTCTACTCTCCTGATATTTTTCTGCCCAGTTTCTTCTTCCTCTATATGTTTGTACTGTCCTAGAATGCTCCCTAGATGACCTCCACATTAACAACACTCCTCAGGAATGCAAATTCCTACAACTGCCTACTTGAGACTCAGATAAGACTTATTAAACTAGACTCATTTTTTCCTGTAAACTTGCCCTTCTTCCTTTGCCTATCTCAGATGGTGATCAGATCAGATTTGGGGTAGAGTGAGGAGGGAAGGAAGGAAAAGAAGAGATCAGGGATTATTCAAATTAATCGCTACCAAACTCAGTTAATTTCACCTCTTAGAGGGCTTTCCTGAGAAGGCAATGGCAACCCACTCCAGTCCTCTTGCCTGGAAAATCCCATGGACAGAGGAGCCTGGTGGGCTGCCATCTATGGGGTTGCACAGAGTCAGACACGACTGAGTGACTTCACTTTCACTTTTAACTTTCATGCATTGGAGAAGGAAATGGCAACCCACTCCAGTGTTCTTGCCTGGAGAATCCCAGGGACGGAGGAGCCTGGTGGGTTGCCATCTATGGGGTCGCACAGAGTTGGACGCAACTGAAGTGACTTAGCAGCAGCAGCAGCAGAGGGTTTTCCTGGTGGCCTGGTGGTTAAGAATTGGCCTCGCAATGCAGGGGATACGGATTCAATCCCTGATTGGGGAACTGAGTCCCATAGGCTGCCGGGCAACTAAGCCCACGCACCTCAATTATTGAGCCCGCTCACTCTGAAGCCTCTGTTCCACAACTAGAAAGTCTGTGCACCCTAACAAAAGATCCCACGGGAGGCAACAAAGACCCCTTGTGCCACAACTAAGACCCAACACAACCAAACAAATATTTCTTGAAAATTTCACCTCCTCACCATTAAAAAGAAACCTCCTCTTTGCTATCTTTATTCTTCCCAGATTCTACAGTGGCCACACAATGGTGTCTACATGTGTGTGGATCCCACGGACTTGTCTCTCACCCACCAGAAAGAGCTCTTAAGTGCTAATCTGATCACATCTCTTACTGCCTACCACCTTCTGCTGAACAATCAGGTCAATTAGGACAAAGAGTCAAAGTAAAAGCAAGCCTTTATTTACTCACTGCAACAGTGCAAGAGGCAAAAGGGGAGGAGCGACACCAACTCCATAAGCTCCATTCCCTTCCCCAACCACAGAACAGCTCCAGGCCAGACCACTGGGTGCAGAAGTCATCTCATTCCAAGGGGCCCCAAAGAGCTGGCTCCCACCCTGATGTGAGTGGGCACCTTCCCTCTATGAGGCCTGCTGGACAAAGCCTGAGGCTGCCTGTGATTGGGCCTGGAAGAACCCACAAGGACTGTGGCCCAGGGCTGGCCTCCTCACCCTTCACTGGCTACCCCAAAGCCTCAACTCCTTCACATGGTAAACAAAGATCCCCTCCATTGACTCCATGCCAGCTTTTCTGCTCTCACCTCCTGCTTTCCATGCATTTGAACCGCCAGTAAAACCACCCTCTCCAAACTATCTTGACCTCCCTGCCTGGGCTGATAGCTCCCTCTGCTTCTTCCACCTTTCATTTCTTCACTGAGCAAACCCCTGTTTATCCTTTAAGACCCACCCCAAATGCTACCTTCCTTCAGGAAGGCTTCTTCCCAAATATCCACCCTCATTCTAGACCCAAGGAAATATTCTCTACCCTGTTGACGTTTAAGTCCTTATGAAGCTCCATTTCCCTTACTATGTAATATCTTCTGTTTATATATCTTTGTAACAAAATGCTAAATTCTTAGAAGACAGAACTGTATCTTATTCTGTTTGGCATCTCCAATGCCTTATAAGTATCTGGCACATAGCAGGCCCCTGGGGAATACTCTATTTGTGGTATTAGTGTTCCATATATCAGCCTTTGTACAGCAAAGGAATAGGACACCACAGCAGGATTGAATGATACAAGCCCCACAGGCGCCAGTTCAGGTAACAGGGCCCCCTGCTCGGGCAGCCTCTCCACATCTACTGCCCAATTGTTTCAAAGCCACCTTGGTCATGGAGCTAGCGTGAACCTGCTGCTCCAGAATCTGCTGTCAAACTTGTCAAAGACAACCTTAGTATCCCCTCCCCAATCCCTTAAAGAACCTTCTCTGATTCTTCACCCTTATTTCTGGGTCAAAGATAGACATTGGGTGTCCACTGTAAAAAGAGCATAAATGAATAAGCTTCTTGAGAACTAATACATCTATGACTTGAATTTTTTGCTAAACTTTTTATCATCCCCACTATCAAGATAGCCATCCCTTCTTTATCTCGGGACAACCCAAGAGCTGTTTGGAATTCCTTCTTCAAAAGACCATCTCTTATCACTTACAACTGGCTCTTCAGGCCACAAGCCTCAGGGTTCATGGTTAGCAGAGACTTCTAAAGACTATTCACTAATAGTAGTACTGGAACATGTGATAACCACAATTTTTCACCTTTGAAGTTGAAAATGTCCTGTAACTTAAAACTTTCACCCAGGGCTTCCCTGACAGCTCAGCGGGTAAAGAATCTGCTTGCAGTGCAGGAGACACAGGAGATGTGAATTCAATTACTGGGTTGGGAAGATCCCCCGGAGAAGGGAAAGGCTACCCACCCCAGTATCCTAGCCTGGAAAATTCCATGGACTGTATATGAGGTCCATGGACTGTATATGAGGTCGCAAAGAGTCAGACAAGACTGAGCAACTTTCACTTCACTACGTGGGAAAACAGATAAGCAATATGTATAAAATTGATGCTTACAAATATAATGTTAAGGCCCTAAAGTATTGCGACGGATTGCGATTGTCTAAAATGAAGTCAATACATAAATAACAAATAAGTGAACAAGTGCCCCCTGAACTTACAAGAGAACATGAGCAACGATAGCATCCACGTCAAACAAGGTATCCGTTGGGAATTCTCTCAGCGCTATGTTGCCCCTGCAAAGCATTACAGAAAGATTTCCTTAGCGTTTAATTCACTTGTGGCTCTAACACACTGACTAGAAGTTCTTTGATATCAGAACCTGTGTCTTATCCACTGTTCAATGCGCATATCAGGACACTGTCATAACACACTCAAATACTTACTAAACACACTTCACAGACAGGCTGACTTTGAAAAGCCTAGGCTCTGTGGCTGGCAAAAAGACTGGGAAAAAAACCTGAGTCCCAGCAAGGTTTCCTCCCAGCCTCCCAGTCTCACAGCTTACACAGATGCCCCACATGGGCTGGGAAGGAGGCAAGCGAAGAGACAAAGAAGGGTCCTCAGCAGCAGGCCCTGAAGGAGAAAGGACCTCTCCCCACTTCTAGGCCAAATCCCAAGAGCTTGCTGACTCAGATTAGCAGACCCCAGTATGGAGAAATCTATAACCTGGAAATCTGTAGATCCCTCAAAAATAAAGTAGTAAGACATTTATTTCACACCTGACCTGACATATCTACTTAGAACGTTAAATATGCTAAGTGCTTACTTACCAGGCATTTGCAGTCAAAGCTTACGTAAGATTCTCATATAATATCCAAAACAACCCTGATACTTAAGTATCATTCTCCTTAATCTATAGATTAGGAAGCCAAAGTGGAGGTAACAAATCTATTACTTAGACTTTTTGCTAAACTTCATATGATCCCCACTACACAGAGCTTCCTTCTGGCTTCGTGACATTTTGTATACTTGAATATTATCAAGGTATAGCTTTAAATTTACCCATCCCAGCGAGAAAAAAAACTAGTTTACCTGAATAAATATGCTTTCATCAAATCCTTTTCACTTCCACAGTATCTGGATGTTTCTTCTGTGACACAATTAACCTTTAAAAGATTATATTTAACGCTTAAGAGTATAGAGCAAATGGCAGAGTTTCTTGGTTAGGGAAACACAAAGGAAAATTAAACACTACAGTGTATCTCCAGATCACATTTCTTATTTTACTTTTTTTTCCAATTTGTATGCAATAACTTCTCACTTATTCAAGTGCTGGAGGTAACCCAGAGAAAGGAACCTGGAAAAAGGTTTCTATACCAAAGAGTTATATTTAATCATACCTAATTCAGTTCAATCTTATGAAGGAAGTAGGAAGTAATGAAGTAGAAAAGGAAGGAAACAATAAAGGCAAGACAAAAAAATCATGGGCAAAAGCCAAGAAACAGAGAAGCGAATGGTAAGTTGGAACCATGGAGCATCTCAGTAGCTGGAACACAGGTATAACAGATACTTCTGGTTCCCCAACCCAAATCCATCCCACTCTTTTTGCTTCACTAACAGAATGTCACTAATAGCAAGTACCCCCATTAAAAGACTTTTCCAGACTCCCCCAACAGCTAAGGATCGCTAAATAATGTCAGGAGAAGTCACAGGTTTGGAATTCCTAGAAGGGTCTTAAAGGGGGGTTGTCTGGTACTCATGGTCCTCCCACTCCTTGTTGACAAAGGAAAAAACCTAACAAGATAGGTAGGCAGCAGCAGTCATCATGGACCATAAAGCATCCTTAAACGAGAGACCCTTGCTAAGGATGGTGAAACAGGAAGAATGAGTCTGAGTCCCTGATGATTTTAGAGCAGACACAACACTCTGGATAGCTTACAATGAGGACTCTGTGAAAAACACGAGGATGATCCTGGCAGCAACACGCAGATGAAATGGAAGGCACGAGAGCACAAAGGCAAGGAAGCCAGCGGACAGAATTATCACACCAGTACAGGTCAAAGCTTCCCTCATAGCTCTGTCGGTAAAGAATCTGCCTGCAATGCCGGAGACCTGGGTTCGATTCCTGGGTCAGGAAGATCCTCTGGAGAAGGAAATGGCAACCCACTCCAGTATTCTTGTCTGGAGAATCCCACAGACAGAGGAGCCTGGCAGGCTACAGCCCATGGGGTTGCAAGAGTCGGATACAACTTAGCGACTACACCACCACCACCACAGGTCACAAAGGGCTTCCCTGTGGCTCAAACTGTCAAGAATCCACCTGCAATGTGGGAGACTGGGTTGGATACCTGGGGCAGGAAGATCCCCTATAGGAGGGCATGGCAACCCACTCCAGTATTCATGTCTGGAGAATCCCATGGACAGAGGAGCCTGGCAGGCTACAGTCCATACGGTTGCAAGGAGTGGGACACCATTGAGCGACTAACACTTTCACTTTCACAGGTCAAGGATGACGGGGGCCTGAGGTAAGGCAGAAAAGGTCGGAAGAGATTCAAGAGACTTTTCACAAGTACAGAAAGTAAAACTAAGATGACTGAGCATATAACATGCAGCAATGGGACACAGAGGGGAAGGAAAAAGAGACAATGAAGAGGCTGTCAGACAGGGCAAGTGGGCTGCCAGCAACATAACTTACCAAAACCAAGGTTGGAAGAACAGTTAGTATTTTGTTTTGGATTTTGTTAAATTTGCATTTCGTTTTCTTTTTGAATGGGTTTTTCTTGTTGTTTTGGTTTTTGTTTTCAGGTTAACTTTAATGGAGTTCGAGGAAGTACACTAACAAGTGGAAAAGCCACATTTGTTTTATTTTTTAAACAGTTACTAAAGGAGAACTGATACCCAGAAAAGATATGAGGAATAGAGAAGCAGAATTAAAAGTCAGAGTATAGTCATAACCAAAAGCCATGAATTTTACTGTAATTAAAAAAAATTTTTTAAGTCAGAGCATAGAGGATGGTTGATATTATGATAACAGATTTGTCCCTTCATTCACTCAAAACACATTTGAACACCTATCATATGCTAGTCACTATTCTCTTCATTGGCAGCAGAGTTAGGTTCCAAATTAAAATTTTTCTCTTTAGAACTTATATTCTAAAAGCAGAGACAGACCATTTAAAAACTAAATAATATGTAATAGTAAGTACTATGAAGGGAAAAAAAACTTACTACAGGGATAGTGGATGACAGAACGTTTTAGGTAAGTCATCAAAGAAGGCTCCTCTGAGGAGGTAACATGTGAACAAAGAACTGAAGTAACAGAGTGATGCATGCAAATATATAAGTATGTGAAAGAGATGAAGGGGAAATACCTGCAAAGGCCTTATGGAAATACACATCTAGCAGGTTCAAGTAACAAAAAGACAACTAGCAAGTGTCAGGAACAAACTGAGGAAGGTGGAGGAACAGAAAGTGAGATAAGAGGAAGTCAGTATCCAAAGAGGAGTTTTGATTTTAACATAACTATAATGGGAAGCCTTTCTGAGATCTGATACATTTGCTTACATGTGAAAAAGGGTTTGGTGAGACAAAAGTGAAAGAAGAAAGACCAAACAGGCAGCTGTTGTGGTTTCCCAGAGGAGAAGTGAGGAAGTTTGGACAAGATACTGGAAATGAAGACATCAGAAGTGGTCAAATATGCATGATTTTAATAGTAGAACCTGAATGAAAGTGAAACTCACTCAGTCGTGTCTGACTCTTTGCAACCCTATGAACCGTACAGTCCATGGAATTCTCCAGGCCAGAATACTGAAGTGGGCAGCCTTTCCCTTCTCCAGGGGATCTTCCCAACCCAGGGATTGAACCCACCTCTCTCACATTGTAGGAAGATTCTTTACCAGCTAAGCCACCAGGGAAGCCCAAGCATACTGGAGTGGGTAGCCTGTCCCCTCTCCAGCGGATCTTCCTGACCCAGGAATTGAAACTGGGGTCTCCTGCATTACAGGCAGATTCTTTACCAGTTGAGCTACCAGGGAAGTAGAACCTGAAGGACTTATTAATGGATTGGTTATGATAGAAAAAAGATGACCCAAAGGATTTTTTGTTTTTAAATCTACATTGATAAAGTAATATAGTCACACCAGCTTTCTTTTGGTTATTATTTGCATGATATAGTATTTTTCCTTCATTTACTGTGAGAGTTTCTAAAGCCTTAAAGATCCATTTCTAAATATCTTACAATTGGGTTTGGTTATTGTTCCCAGCCTGACAATCGTTTTCTTAACTGGAACATTTAGTCCATTTATAATTTAGTGTTTTCTTCATCTACATCTGCCTAAAGAAATCTTAACTTCTGAAGACAATCTCAAAATGCTACTTTTTGTGAAGTCTTTCCCAATACCATAATATGACGTCCACTTCGATAATCATGTAAGATTTCTTTCTTTTAAACCTCTATAGCATTATATTTGTACCTCTTGTATGACCAAGTTCTGCCAGTTATTAACATGGTCTGCAGGAATTCTCTGGCAGTACAGTGGTTGGGACTCCAAACTTTCACTGCCAAGGGCCCAGATTCAATCCTTGGTCAGGGAGCTAAGATTTCCAAAGGTGTGCAGTGTAACCCCCCCCCAAAAAAAGAAAAAAAAGGGTCTGTGAATGTGTTTTGGATATCTACTCTCCAAAGAAAAAGTCTGGGATCTTAGTCATTTTTCTATCTTGAGAAATGGAGTATTTCCTGCCATATCAGTAAACAAAGGATGTCACGGTCATCAGCAATTGCAGCCACCACCGAAGGTCAGCCCTGAGAAAACTCGGGATGTGAAAATATAGGATACTGATACCAGATAACCAAGGTACACATATCAAAAGAATGATTTCAGTGAGCCCAGACTCTTGCATATTCCTATACACAGAAAAGCACTAAATTCCTTAACTTGAGATATCTGGCTTTCCTTTAATTAACAGCAATCAGTTTGACATTCGGACTAGTGCCCTTTTTTGCAAAACTTCTACATAATCTGGTTGCTCCTGTCACCTCCTCAGAGCTATTCTCTCAGAGTTACTTGAGGTGCTGGCTCCTGGGTTTTAAGTCCTAAAAATTCCCTCCTAAGAAAACATTACTCTCAACTTTTAGGTTGTGAATCTTTTTTAAGTCTACAATCCAATAAGAGACTAAATAATAGTAAGCCTGTTTGAATCTCATAAACAGTACTGAGTATGTACTATGTACCAGGGACTGAGCTAGGTACTTGAGGTCTAGGTTTATCTCTTTCAAGACAGGTCTATCTCTTTCACCATAGTTTCCTTTCCACATAACTTAGAGTCCTCAACTGTAAAAGATTTATGAACTGCTAGTTCATAAAGGTGATCTTTAGGCATGAACCTTCATTTTCTACTCCAGTTAGCAGACACATAGTTACTAGTCATCAGTTTACTGACTGCTAGATAAACAGTATGATTATCCCTTTCAAGTGTCATACCAACCCAACCTAGTATTTTGTTTCTAAATCTCAATTTTTATTCAAAGCTTGAGCACCATTATCATTCTAGAGCATAAACTGGTTCACAGTTAATCGAGATCCTGAGATTGCTATACAGAGAGAACTGACATTTTAAAAAATATATATATATTTTTAAGGTATATACATGCATGCTTAGTCAGTCGTGTCCAATTCTTCGTGATCTTTGGACTACAGACCATCAGGCTCCTCTGTCCACAGGATTTTTCTGGCAAGAATACTGCAGTGGGTTGCCATTTCCTTCTCCAAGGAATATAACTATGATATAATAAGAAATATACATTTGGTCTCTATACCCCTCGTTCCTGACACAGAGCTCCTGGTGGTGGTTATGGTGGTTTAGTTACTAAGTCATGTCTGATGCTTACAACCTCATGGACTGTATCCCACCAGGCTCCTCTGTCCACGGGATTTCCCAGGCAAAAATACTGGTGTGGACAGCCATTTCCTCCTCCAGGGGATGTTCTTGACCCAGGTCTCCTGCATTGCAACAGTCTCCTGCATTGTAGGCATATTCTTTACTGACTGAGCCACTTAAGGAAGCACCTAAAACCCTGTAATTTCCTGAATGATGGAGTGGTAGGAGTATCTCTTATTCTAATATTTAAAGTCTTTTAACCCCAAATGTGAGAGTTTCTAAAAGCCTTGGAATCTCTGGTAGTGATAAGAGTGTCTGTCTGTATCCAAATGAAATGACTGGCAGTTGGGGCCCCTAGAGAGCTTCAGGAAGGGGGCTGGTTGCCAGCAAAAGGCAAGATTAGAGAGTGGTGACTTTCAGCCCCACTTCCCAGCTCCTGCACTTGAGACTCGTCCAGATCTTGCCCATGCATTTCCTCCTGGCCGTTCCTGAGATATCCTTTATAAGAAGCCCGTAACAGTTAAGAAAGTCTTTCCCTGAGTTCTGTGAGTCACGGTAGCCAATTATGGACCCGGAGGAGGGGGTTGTGAGAACTCCCATTTGTAGCCAAGTTCTCCAGAAGTCGTAGGAAACCTGGGGATCTTCTCACTTCCTGTGACTGGGATCTGAAGTGAGGGCAGTCTCACGGGACTGTTCCCTCCCCTGAGGCATCTGTGCTAACTCTGGGTTGTGGGTGTCAGAACTGCTTGGTGTGGAAAACACACACATTTGGCGTCAGAAGTGTTCTCTGGTGAGAGTGAACAGTTTCCCTTTAAAAGTCACAGTCAGTTAACTTGTCTATATTTCCTGCCCTGGGAACTCAAGCTGCAGGGATCAAGACAGACAGTAGCCATCTCTCAAAGGAGGAAGGTTAATGAACTAGAAAAGAATAAATGTACACAGAAAGTCAGGGAGACACTAATCTGAAAGAATTTAATAATCACTGGGTTATTAATCATTCCACTTTCCGAGGTACAAAATTTAGTTTAAATTAAATGAAAGGTTCATGAAGCTATTTAAACCATGATACATCTGGAAATTTTCCATAATACTCCACAGCAAGTTTGAACACTTTGAGAAATTAAATATGTAATTTCAAATTAGGCTGTCTTAAAGTTTTTCTAAAAATAAATATGATAACCACAACATAAGCAATTATAAAGACAGAATATGAAAGAAAAAACAAAAACACACACTTCAATAACTTCAATACTGGTACCTCAGTTTGTGCTAATAGAAATGTTTTAATAGTTATAAATATCTATTATGACATATTTCTCGGGCAAAATAAAAAAAAGCCTATATAGAAGACTGAAAAAATGACACTATAGCCTCAATAGAATGGTTTACAAAATAAAGATCTAAGAATTTTAAATAGTTTTTCCCCCTGTATCAGCACTAATCTGTACAACAATTTGGAACCATCTATACTTCCGCTTATTCTTATGAAAAAAAGACAGAAAAAATATTTTTCCAGTTTGAAAAAGATGTGAAACAACACATTATTTTTAGACACTCAGTCTTAGGTCACACAGCTGTAAACTGTTTGTCACTAATCATCTATTAATAAAAATATGTTTTTACCTTTGCTACTGAAATTCCATAGTCCTGGAGAGGTTTAGCAGCCTCATTCAGTTCTTCAAGAAACATAGAAGTTCTTGGAGACTCTAAAATAAGAAATGTTTTATGAATGTTTTATGACTTGTCCCGTAGGAAAAATGAATTTTTAAAATTAAAGCCCAAAGCTGCAAACTGCAAAAGAAATATATTAGTTTGCCCAACTACTATGCAACAACAAGTGACTAAACAAACCAAATTACATATTTTTGTACCCTATTTCCTATTGCCTCATTATTCTTATGTCTAATATTTTTATCACGAGATGCTTTCATTTTGTGACCTTAAAAGCTTTATAAACATAAAGTAGATAAATAAATGTTTAATTTAAATGGAACAGTTGTCATTATTTTTCCAAGTTTAATATTATATACACAACATACATGTACAAAAATTTCAAAATGATTTTAACATACCATTTTCAAATCCTAATTATAATAAAGTATTAGTCGCTCAGTCGTGCCTGACTTTTGTGACCCTATGGACTGTAGCCTACCAGGCTCTTCTGTCCATGGAATTCTCTAGGCAAGGATACTGGAGTGGGTTGCCATTCCCTTCTCCAGGAGATCTTCCAGACCTGAGGTTCGAATCCAGGTCTCCTGCACTGGAGGCAGACTCTTTACCTTCTAAGCCACCAGAGAAGCCCTATAAGGGAGCCAACAAATATGTGAATTCACTTCACTTACTAATTCCAAGAATAGTATTTTTTAAGGCATGAGAAATTTTAATAGAACCATGACAATGATCAGTTATGTTCAATGGCTGTATTAATTAATTCAGTATAATTAATAGTATGGTTAAAGCAGAGTATTAAACTTAAGCATTAGTATTACTATATCTAAAGTTTTAAAACACTTTAAAAATATTTTCATGCTAAAAATATCAAAATGTTTACTTTTAGAAATGGCGATGAAATGATATAGCTAATTCTCACCTAGTATTTACTGTGGATTAGGGACATGAGCTAAGTCACTTAATCATCACAACAAATTTATAAAGCACACACTATTTCCTCATTATGGATGACAAAAAAGACACACGGAGAGATTCAATGACTTGACCCCAGTCACAAAACAGGTCAAGAAGCAAAGTCAGGATTCGAACCCAGGTAGGCATATCATAGTAGCAGCTTTAAAGCACATTTTATTAATCCTGACAGTGAGTTCTCCCTGAGCATAATGATTAAACAACAATAGAAACATCACAAAAATCACATTAAAATATAAAAAATACTTACCAGCTTGACAAAAATAAACTAAGGTGGCTTTTCCTGGTTGCAATGTACTGAAGAATTTCTGAGGACTCAGCTCTGGAGAGTCTACCGCAGATGTATAAAAAATGCACATCATGACAAAAGAGATGCCAGCTCTAAACACACTGAAACTGGAAGACATCGTCAGCTGTGGCTGTATACGGATGGGAGAATCTATTTTCTTCACTGCTGTGTTCTGTTGCCCAGGACAATATCTGGCAGGAGTAGGTATTCGACAAAGTTGTGCCCCAGGAATTTGTTAAATGAATGAATGAAGTAAAATCTGTAAAAAGAATAATATAAGAAACTAATCTCAGGTTTGATTTTAGTAATACTTTACTATTTCCTTCTAGTACAAATGTGAGAGGGGATGATGTATAATGACACTGATTTGATAATACGATTAATTTTTGATACAAAAGATATCAAAGATATCTGGAAAACACAATACTAAGTATATTGTGTTTAATAGCTATTTACTGGTGTGTGTGTGTGTGCTCAGCTGTGTTTGACTCTTTGTGAACCTCTGAACTGTATAGTCCACTAGACTCCTCTCTCCGTGGAATTCTTTGGGCAAGAATACCGGAGTGGGGTGCCATTTCCTCCTCCAGGGGATCTTCTCGACTTCAGGGATCAAATCTGAGTCTCCTGCATCTCCTGCATTGCAGGTGGATTCTTTACCACTGAACCATCAGGGAAGCCCCACTTACTGGTGTATGTTAAGTCGTCATTTCTAAAGATTCTAAAATTAACTCTCAAACATTATTCAACCCACTTTTTTTAAACAGGGCATTTAGTCATTCTCTACCTAGAGTGGATTTACAATTAATACCCAAATAGCAATTAAAACCACTAACATGAAAATGAGATCCAAAATATATGTCTACATTCTTTTGACTTTAAATCCTCTAGCAAAGGGGTCCCCAATCTCTGGGATCTAATGCCTGATGATCTGAGGTGGAGCTGATATAATAATAATAGAAACAAAGTGCATAATAAATGTAATACATTTGAATCATCTTGAAACCACCCTTCCTGCCCCCCACCCCCATACATGGAAAACCTGTTTTCCATAAAACTGGTCCCTGGCACCAAAAAAGTTGGGGCCACCTACCTTAGAGGATATCTACTGAAACTATTTAAGAACATTCCTTCCAAATATACATTTAGTAATCTTTGATGGATTTAAACAGTTTAGAAACGCAAATAGCTCTTTCAACTCATATTTTAATTCAGTTCTATCTTCTGAACGCAGATTTAGTCTATATATCATCTTCTCATCTTCTTTCATGCTGTACTTACTCCCATGCTGTCTGTCCTCTGTGTCCACTGTCAGTTCTCTCTGCTTATACTTTCGCTACTTTCAAATTTCTTTTGAACAATTTCTTCTTTCAGGAAGCTTTTCTACTGCTGATATATATTATCTACATTTCAAAGACGATAGTTTGGGAAAATTAGTTTTTATATTAAACATCGTACTTTTAGAAAGTAAAGCTACACCAACAGGTATAGGTGAGAATTTTAATTTTAATTTCAAATAGATTCCTTATGTTTTAAGCAAAAGATCACTATGTCAAAACAGGAGACAGGAAAAAAAAGTAGCAAGAATTACTCATAAGGATAGAAGTGGAACTTTTCAGTAAAGAATGAAGAGATGAAAGAGTGAAAAACTTAGGGAAAGAAAATCATACTAAATTAGACATTTATCATTTCAGTGGTCATGAAGACCATTTACTCTTCAATTTAACATTTCAGGGGTAATGAGAAACAATTTAGTTCTCCAATTTACAACAGAGCTGATAAACTGAAACTCCATATACCTTGCTCTTTCAACACTATAAGCACATAAGGCTGTCTCACCAACAGTTTAACAGCTACTGTACAATACGCCTGACTTTCTCTTCTTCTGTCACAGTCCCTGAAAACACTCAGATGGTGGCTGTTTGTCAGCACATGTCTCAGATGGGGTGCAGCCCAGAGAACCCCCAGGTGGTATGCAATGAATATATGACATAGGAAGAAATAACCTTTGTTGTCTTAAACCACTGAGACTGGTGTGGCAGGGGGTGGATTATTGCAGCATAATCTAGTTTATCCTCACCAGTATACAAATTACAAGTGAGGTGCTGCCTTAACAAGAATCCCACACATAGGCTCAGGGGCCAAGCAGCAGGAAACTGTTCTAAGACCACTCATGGAAACTCTTTCTCTTCAAGGAAACACAGAGAGAGGACCTCAACAAATGTTTCGTGTTAAGAAATAACAAAACATTTGATGTAACTGTCACTACAATAATTTGGAAGTGAGAAGTACATAATGAATTTATGAGCATGTAGCTAGGTTCACGTGTCTAAAGAACTTATTTATGGCCCTAAGAGAAGAGGCTGGAAGACAAGATGAGTCGTATGTGATAGTTACTGTTGATTGTGTTTAACAAGGAAATAAAAGAAAGGCACTCAAAGAAGCACCACCATCTAAAAGACTAGCTGTTCCAAACTTAAAACAATTCCTAAGTCCCCACCTTTGCAGGGTACAGGAAACACTGACAAAACTGCTCAGCTGCAGAAAAAAGCCATATTCTCCAAAGTCCAACTCAGATGTGGCCAAAGATGATAAAAATCAAAGGAACCCTTGCAAGCCAAAGCCAAGGACCATAAAGAACTATGCTCGAGGGCATGTGCTAGAACATTAACTGTTTGTCACTGGTCTACAGGAGAAGGCAATGGGAACCCCACTCCAGTCCTCTTGCCAGGAAAATCCCATGGACGGAGGAGCCCGGTAGGCTGCAGTCCATGGGGTCCAAAGAGTCAGACACGACTGAGCAACTTCACTTTCACTTTTCACTTTCATGCATTGGAGAAGGAAATGGCAACCCACTCCAGTGTTCTTGCCTGGAGAATCCCGGGGACGGAGGAACCTGGTGTGCAGCCGTTTATGGGGTCGCAGAGTCAGACACGACTGAAGCAACTTAGCAGCAGCAGCACTGGTCTACAATAATGAGAAAAACACAGAAATCGATTATAAATGTTTAGCAGCTTTTATAGCAATTGCACAAAGTAAATTTGTGGGCTAGTCAAATGTTAACTAGTCATTTGATATGCTTTTTTATTTCATTTTTCTTATACTTTGAGCTCTAGCAACATCCATCCAGCAAAGTTCCAAATCGCTACAGTTCAGTGTCTGGTTTATGTCTTCCATGCTTCTCCTCTTCAAATATTATTCATAAGAACATGTATTGTAGTTATATGTCCCTACAACTACTCTATGAATTCAACAGTGTAAGGGAAATGGATAATTTATGAAGTCCAGAGATCATGGCTACTAAGCAATACTCAGAGATCCCAGACTTTGAGCTTGACACAGTGACTGAATGTAAGTTAGGAGTCATCTCCACAGGGAAGAGCCAAGGATGAAGTACATACAGGAAGAAGAATATAGTTGTGTTTAGTCACTAAGTCGTGCCTGACTCTTTGTGACCCCATAGACTGTAGCCTGCCAGGCTCCTCTATCCATGGGACTTCCCAGGAAAGAAGACTGGAGTAGGTTGCCACTTCCTTCTCCAGGGAATCTTCCTGACCCAGGGATTGAACCCAGGTCTCCTGCATCGGCAGGTGCATTCTTTGAAGTACATATAGGAAGGAGACTATCTACTCACAAAAATGGGAGAGTGTCCAAATGTTCCTAGGTCTCTACACATGTTAAAATTCTGCTTCCCCACTTCCTTGAGTTACATATGGCCATGACTTGATTTGGCCAATGAAATGTGCAAAGTATCACATGTAACTTCCAAAAGCTTTTAAAAGTCAATGCGTATGTGTCATGATACACTTTGTCTCTGCCACAATGATTGAAAACACTCAAACTGTTGAACCAAGTCTCAGGAAGAGGGCAACGTGGGACAAGGCTCCCAGCCTACCAGTGTTAACATAAAATAAACATCTTGCTTTAAACTTCTAAAGATTTAGGGTTGTTATTACACTATTTCCCAACCTAGCCCTATTTGTTTTAGTAACAGCTAAGAAGAGAGTGACTTGAACATAAACACATATCCTAGATTTTAAAGGAATATATTTCAAAGAATTCACAAGAAATTGACCCAATTTCACTTTAGGAAGATTTTAAAAGGGAAGATGACTCTAAAATGCAACTGACTGTTACCACAACCAGTGCCAATATGAAAAGAAAATGAACTCATGTGCAAATATTTGCCAATACTACACACAGACACCTCCCCACGAAGTGCAGACTCAACCTTTCCACCTGGAAAGAGCCCTCAGTTCTTCAATACGATGCTCCTGGCTGAATAATCAGAGTTAGTATGTAAGATATAACTTCTGCCTCATCCCTAAACTCTAAACAAGTATGCATGCGCAGGTCATTTAAAAGTTGGGGAAAAGTGTGTGACATTTAACCAAGGACAAATAGAGGATGACAAACACTATAAGAATGGATGCATGAAGTTTTAGCACAAAAAGGGCTAAAGCTTGTAAATAAAATGTTAACAGCAACAAAAGTTTGTTTTGCTCAGCACCAGAATTCTGAGAAAGGAGGAGGAAGTACGTCAGGAGAAAAACACTGATCCTCCTGCTAGTGAGAGGAGTGGACAAGGATTTGCCCTTCTGTGCAGATGGAGCAGCTGGTGGCCCTCTTCAGTTGGAGCGATCTCATTTGGAAACTGGGTCCTATATATAACAACACTTGGCAAACAATTCTGCTTTCAAATGTTTGAAAGACCACTGTGCTAATCTCCTCTCCCAAAACAACAATATTCAATCACTGTGCATCAGGAACATATTTCAAATTTTAGGTTTTCCAGGCACAAGTTTTTCTAGAAGACCCTTGGTTAGTTTCCTCTGTAAAGGCCTAAATTCCCCTTATCATTAAACATAAAACTAACGGTTTCCCCTTTTGAGAAAGAGGAAATCAGCAACTCTAAACATTAAACAAAATACACCAAAATCTGCAGGCATCATTCTCTGGGGAAAGCCATACTTCATATTCTGCAACAAATGGGGCATATAGTACTTGCAAAGTTCCTGAAAGAACATCCTGTCAAAAATTATCTTTCTTACAGTTTAACAGTGCTATTGGAGAACAGAACCTGTTCACTGAACCAGCCTCCAATAAAATGCTGATTAGATCTCATAAATGATAAATTGTGAGATTTATCATTTATGACCCAAAGGAGGCAATAAAAGGAGTCAACACCTCTCCACTTAAAGAGTTTCCCTGAGGGAGTGAGGTAAATCTTCTCTCTACACCTCCCCATATACATGCCCCCAAAAAGGAAGGAGAAAAAGGTGACTATCCAGATTTCCTATGACTCTGAAATTAAAAAAAAAAAAAAACCTCACAAGTAAAGATGTGAAATGAGCATGTGTGCACGTGCTCAGTTGTGTCTGACTCTTTGCAACCCCATGGACTGTAGCCCGCCAGGCTGCTCTATCCAAGGAATTCTCCAGGCAAGAATACTGGAGTGGGTTGCCATTCTCTTCTCCAGGGGATCTTCCTGACTCAGGAATCAAACTTGTGTCTCCTGTTTCTATAGCATCGGCAGGCGGACTCTTTACCACTGAGCCGCCTGGGAAGCCCATGTGTGGTTTACTCTCACTTTGAGTAGAGAATTTTGGGAAAAAAGAAAAACCCCTTCATGGAGAAAATCTATTCATGACCTGATTCACTGATTATAAAACATACAAAAATAAAACATGCCAGAAAATAAGTGGCTTTCCCAATTTGGCAACTGCCTAAAAGCACATAACTCTGAATCCATGCTTAACTGATGTGCTTAAGCACATAACTGCAATCAGTTAATTCACTGGGGCGAGGAGCTCTCTGAACCCTTTCAAATCAGTGTACTGCCTAACCACATTCTCTATGAATCTATGAGGCAAATGCCTTAAGCTGCAAAAACAAAAACAAAAACAAAACAACCTACCACCACCACCAAGATCCTTCTGCAGAGCACTGATGTTGGATTAGGCCTGTGAACTTCTCCTCCAAGTTTGCCCTACTGCAGGCTGGTTGCACAGCAAAACCTGCTCAGCTGAGTGTTCCAACTGACGGATCTTCACAGAACAGTACCAGACCTCAACATCCATCAGTTTGTCGACACACCCTATCCAGAACCCAAAACACAGCAGCATGTGCCGCCTGGCTGAACTACCGTCCCACAGTCTGGAGACGTTTACCTTCGCTGTGAATCTCTTAGCTAGGAAAGAGGGCAGCAACATGCTTCTTAGGATGGTGAGTTAGTAAAGGCTGAGTCTTAGCTACAGAAATAAATGTAGCAGTGGCTTTCACACGGATACTTAAATAACGATGCGCCACCCATCCTAAGGGGAACACAAATGATTCTCTCATCATTTTGCACTACTTGGCTCATTTTGTTACCAAACAACTCTGAGCCCCAGATAGAGCACAACCATCCACCCACACACAGGTCCAGATCTTTGAAAGAATACATCTGGAATTCAAAAAGCACAGACTATTCCCCTTCCCCTTTTCCTCTCCAGACATCCATCAAATACTTAAAATTCTGATTCTCTCGTTTTGCCTAACTTAACGCTCACAGCATCTTCCCAAATTCTAAGTTTTAAATGCCCACTTTCTCCCTACTCAGAGACGGCTTCCATACCCATCCCATTCTCTTTCCACTCTCTTGTGGAACATGTCCTGAGGGAGGGAAAGGTCTCTTACTTAGATCTTCCGTTCAGCCTTCGCCTCATTCCTTGCCCTCTCCCCACAAAGGGCTCACGTTTTATAGGCGCTCACGCTAGGGAAAAAGAAGAAAACAAAACGTCCCTGAGAAGCATCCAGGTGAGGCCCTATTTAAGCCAAACTCCACAGCCGGGTGGTGCGGTCGTTGCTGAGGGAGACCCACCAGGTCCGAATGCCGGCAAGCATCCCTGCTTGCAGATACCATAGCCCTCGTCTCCAGGACCCGCGCTGCCACCTACGTACCCAAGACCTGAGGACAAGACTTGCGGGCTGGGATCTGGTCTGCGGACCGACAGTTCTCTCCACGTGAAGAATGAGAGCCAGAAGGCGGGGCCGTGCTTTGCCTGCCCAGTAACCGCGAACCGCTCCCCCTACCTGCGAGTTCGCTGTCCTCCCGCCTCCGCAGCAGCAGCCTGCACCGCTCGTCTGAGTCGTACCGCTGGGCAAAAAACAACCCACGAGGCTCCTCCCTGTCCTCGTGGGCCTTACGCGCGGCCTCTCCAGCCAATGGGGAGCGCAGGGGGCGGGCAAGAGCCACCCCGGTGACAGGCGACGTCTAGCCCGCCCGCCAGCGCGAGTAGGCCGTGCAGTACTTGGGCCAATCCGCAGCGTGGTAGGGGAAAGAACGGGAGGGAGCAAGCGGGGAAAGCGAATGCCCAATCAGGTCGTGGGGTCCCTGAGCGACGGGTCCTGTGGCCTGTGGTCTTCCGAGCGCGGCGCCCAGGGGGCGTGCCCTCCTGGGCCAATCGGCTGGAGCCCAAGGTGCGGAGCGAGCGCCTCAAATGCTCGGGTTTCTCAGCTGATTGTCTCCAGCCGAGAGTTGTTTTTTGCATCTACCAAGCCGAGCCGGAGCAGGAGGAGCCGAGACCCCCGGGGGTGGGGGGGGGGGCGGGGAGAGGAGGCGGGGTCCGAGGAGCCGCGGCTGCTCTCCGCGGGGCTCTGGGTCCTGTCACGGCGCTTCCTGGGGTTGGAGGTTGGGGTGGGTGGGGGGTCAGGGGGACATCCTTCTCCCCCTCGACGGCGGCTCCGAGTCCGGCCCCTTCCTTCCCGCGCTCTTTCGCCCGCCCCCCAGCCGCCTCATGAGGGTGTCCGTGCCGGGTCCGGCGGCCGGCCGCGAGCCCTCGACGCCCGGCGGGGGCGGCGGAGACGCCGTCGCTGCCGCCTCAGGCGCCGCGGTGCCTGGCTCGGTGCAGTTGGCGCTGAGCATCCTGCACGCCCTGCTCTACGCCGCGCTCTTCGCCTTTGCCTACCTGCAGCTGTGGCGGCTGCTCCTGTACCGCGAGCGGCGGCTGAGTTACCAGAGCCTCTGTCTCTTCCTCTGTCTCCTGTGGGCAGCGCTCAGGACCACCCTCTTCTCCGCCGCCTTCTCGCTCAGCGGCTCCTTGCCCCTGCTCCGGCCGCCCGCTCACCTGCACTTCTTCCCCCACTGGCTGCTCTACTGCTTCCCCTCCTGCCTCCAGTTCTCCACGCTCTGTCTCCTCAACCTCTACCTGGCGGAGGTAAGGCGGGAGGACCGGCACGCGGGGCCGGGCGGGAGAGTGGGGCCGCCGCGTTTCACTCGGGCTGAGGATCGGTGGCGGCTTGGGGGGGTGGGGTGCGCACCGGCAGAAGCGGACCCGAGAGCAGCCCGGGGAAACTGAGGCACGCCTGGAGTGTGCGCCAGGTTTCTGGCCCTAAACTTAAGCAGCCGATTGACTCGACTACTGAGGGGCTTGGGGAGTTGGGGGGCAGGGGGGGGGGTGGTGAGTGAGAGTGTGGGTTCACACAACTTGAAAGAGCAGGACCAGCCTTTGTTTGGCGTCCTGGCCCTTGTAAGCGAAGGTGTCGGTGGCACCGAGAAAGTGGCATCGCAAGAAGTGGCAGCCGGGGTGGCTCTGCCGAAGCTGTACTGTGTTGAGAGAGGTTGGATGCTGAGGTAGCAGCAGCTCTGCTGAGGCTGGACTGCTGCCAGCCATTACGTCACCAGGCAGAGCTGTTCCTCTGCTATTGTTACTGCGTTTCTTTTATTAGAAGCTTATATTCCCTCCTGCATCTCCTTTCCCTGGGCTCGATAAGCTTCACACAGATTCCGTTCGATAGTTCCCCGGCGGGGTTAATAATCAGTAACCAATCCCGAGGGTCAGTATAAAGACCTCCGTAAAGCCCCGAGTGTGTTTGCCCCAGTGGCTTCATGCCTCGACTATTTATTCTACCTCCTAAAGCCTAGTCTTTTTTATTTTTTCCAGCTAATTAAGAGAAAATACTAGTTTAACCTGCGTCTATTGCAGAAACAAACCACCAAACTGTTTTTGCAATAACTTACTTAATAGCTGGCACCTAATCACACCCCCTTTCTCTTTTATGAGGAATTGCTGGTTGGTTTGCATTGTTCTGCAGCGCTTAGGCATTTGACCCATTTCAAACAGGTTTGAGAGTGTAAGTTTATCAATCATGTGTGCCAGTTAGTGGTATTTAAGCCACGGAATTTTGAGAATTACCAAAAAAAAAAAAAAAAAAACCCACACACACACAACTCCCCACTCCCCTCCCTCCCCCGCAAAAAAAAAAAAAAAAAAAAAAAAAAAGCTTGAGGAGGGGAGGAAACAAGGTGACATCATATGCTTAATACTGACTAATATAGAACAATATTGGTCTATGCAGCTAATCCTCTCAAAGGCTTTTGGAGGTGATGAGAATTAACATGGTTCTGAGCAAAAGTATAAACATTTGAGGCAGATTGTGTGTTTGTATTTCCTGCGTAAACCAACTCTTCTCCAGTAATAGCTATGAAGTTGAATGCATAATTTTAAAAGCATAATCATAAATTCACCTTTTTACCACACTAAAAACAACAGTTAAGAATATGTAACAGAATTCCCAATCATTTGGAAGTCCAAGCAATACGGTGACAAAAACCCAAACAGTAAGCCGAAATAAGAACATGGGTAAATAAATCAAATAAACATGCCATAGTCACATCACTTATTTGCAGATGTTCTGATCTTCTGGTTTTTGCTTAAATTGTTACAATACTTCAGTCCTTTATAGTTAAGCTGATACACTGTGTTCTTCCTGGCAATTTCTGATACACTACCAGCACATCTCATCCTAAAACTTTGCTCTAGCTTCAGATATAGTTTGCCTAAGCATGATTAGCAGTCCTTAAGCCCTGAGTATCAGATAATTTGTTTTTTCCCTATACCATTTTGACCAACAAAGTCATATTAATGACTCATTGTAAAACAGTTGGGCATTTCATAAGTAGCTAAACACTCTTTTTACTTTTTCTTGAAATATAACATATACCATAAAGTACATAAAGCTTACATGTACAGCTAGTGAAATTTTACATATGCATACACTCATGTTACCACCACCCGGATTAAGATATGCATCATTTTTAGTGCCCTGGAGATCCCCTTGTACCTTCTTCCAGTCATACCTCTCACCCTAAGGTAAACACAAATTAACTAAACATTATCACAATAGGGAAAAAGCATCTATATTTAAGCTTGAAATTCTGAAAATATACTTCTACAGCATAAACTACACAATATCCAGATTGCATTTTCACACTTCTGATTGCTGTTATTCCAAGCTAGTGAGGAAGATACTTAAATGTCTAAAAGTCTTCCTATTAAATAGGATATTTAATTTCCTATTAAATAGATATCTTGTTTCTGTCATGTACTTTTTAAAAAAAACAGCAAGGTTCTATTATCCTAGAAAACATAATTTGAAAAGAAGCTGGGCTAAAGTTTTTTTCCTTTTGGAGTGTCTCCTAGAAAGAGTGTAAGTTGTTTATCTATCCTTGTCTTTATAAAACAAACGATTTTAAGAAATGTAACTATACTTAAAAAGAACATATTTTTACCTGTTTAAAAAGAGACATTTTTAACCAGAAATCATTTCCATATTCAATAGAAAAAATAAAAAGGAATCTGTATTTAAAACAGTTCAGTTCAGTCACTCAGTTGTGTCTGACTCTTTGAGACCCCATGGACTGCACCACACCAGTCTTCCCTGTCCATCACCAGCTCCCAGAGTTTGCTCAAACTCATGTCCATTGAGTCAGTGATGTCATCCAACCATCTCATCCTCTGTCGTCCTCTTCTTCTCCTCCAATCTTTCCCACCATCAGGGTCTTTTCCAATGAGTTAGTTCTTCGCATCAGGTGGCCAAAGTATTGGAGCTTCAGCTTCAGTCCTTCCAATGAATATTCAGGACTGATTTCCTTCAGCATTGACGGTTTTGATCTCTTTGCAGTCCAAGGGACTGTCAAGAGTCTTCTTCAACACCACAGTTCAAAAGCATCAATTCTTTGGTGCTCAGCTTTCTTTATAGTACAACTCTTACATCCATACATGACTACTGGAAAAACCATAGCTTTGACTAGACAACGTTCAGTAAAGTAATGTCTCTGCTTTTTAATATGCTGTCTAGGTTGATCAAAGCTTTTCTTCCAAGGAGCAAGTGTCTTTGAATTTCATGGCTGCAGTTAACATCTGCAGTGATTTTGGAGCTCCCCAAAATAAAGTCTCTCACTGTTTCCATTGTTTCCCCATCTATTTGCCATGAAGTGATGGGACCGGAGGCCATGATCTTCGTTTTTGGAATGTTGAGTTTAAGCCAACTTTTTCACTCTCCTCTTTCACTTTCATCAAGAGGCTCTTTAGTTCCTCTTTGCTTTCTCCCATAAGGGTGGTGTCATCTGCGTATCTGAGCTTATTGATATTTCTCCCTGCAATCTGGATTCCAGCTTGTGCTTCTCCAGCCTGGCTTTTCGCATGATGTACTCTGTATATAAATTCAATAAGCAAGGTGACAATATACCGCACTGATGTATTCCTTTCCCAATTTGAAATCAGTCTGTTGTTCCATATCCAGTTTTTTAATTCAAATTTTTATATCAATTCCAAGTAGTTGGAAGCACTGTTGATCACTTTGAATGAATAAGGCTTTCCCAGTGAGTTCTTTGTATTACAGCAGAGTGGTAGGGAAAATCTACATGGTGACAAATTTAAAACTTAACATTTGACTTTTTTTTTTAACCAAAAGACCCTTATATCTGTTTTAAATAGTTGTGCTTCTTGATTACCCAATCTGTCGTATTAAATGCCAGTTTCATTTTACTTTTGACTTCTTTAAAGTATTTGTTGTGTCCACTTCTCACTAATTAAAAACATTTCAGTTCAGTCACTCAGTCGTGTCCAACTCTTTGCGACCCCATGAATCGCAGCACACCAGGCCTCCCTGTCCATCACCAGCTCCCAGAGTTTACTCAAACTCATGCCCATCGAGTTGGTGAGGCCACCCAGCTATCTCATCCTCTGTCGTCCCCTTCTCCTCCTGCCCCCAATCCCTCCCAGCATCAGGGTCTTTTCCAATAAGTCAACTCTTCGCATGAGGTGGCCAAAGTACTGGAGTTTCAGCTTCAGCATCAGTCCTTCCAATGAACACCCAGGACTGATCTCCTTGAGGATGGACTGGTTGGATCTCCTTGCAGTCCAAGGGACTCTCAAGAGTCTTCTCCAACACCACAGTTCAAAAGCATCAATATTTTGGCCCTCAGCTTTCTTCATAGTCCAACTCTTACATCCATACATGACCACTGGAAAAACCATAGCCTTGACCAGACGGACCTTTGTTGGCAAAATAATGTCTCTGCTTTTTAATATGCTATCTAGGTTGGTCATCACTTTCCTTCCAAGGAGTAAGCATCTTTTAATTTCATGGCTGCAATCACCATCCACAGTGATTTGGGAGCCCCCAAAAATAAAGTCTGACACTGTTTCCACTGTCTCCCCATCTATTTCCTATGAGGTGATAGGACCAGATGCCATGATCTTAGTTTTCTGAATGTTGAGCTTTAAGCCAACTTTTTCCACTCTTCTCTTTCACTTTCATCAAGAGGCTTTTTAGTTCCTCTTCACTCTCTGCCATAAGGGTGGTGTCATCTGCATATCTGAGGGTATTGATATTTCTCCTGGCAATCTTGATTCCAGCTTGTGCTTCTTCCAGCCCAGCATTTCTCATGATGTACTCAAACTCTGCACAGAAGCTAAATAAGCAGGGTGACAGTATACAGCCTTGATGAACTGCTTTTCCTATTTGGAACCAGTCTGTTGTTCCATGTCCAGTTCTAACTGTTGCTTCCTGACCTGCATACAGGTTTCTCAAGAGGCAGGTCAGGTGGTCTGGTATTCCCATCTCTTTCAGAATTTTCCACAGTTTATTGTGATCCACGCAGTCGAAGGCTTTGGCGTAGTCAATAAAACAGAAATAGATGTTTTTCTGGAACTCTCTTGCTTTTTCGATGATCCAGCAGATACTGGCAATTTGATCTCTGGTTCCTCTGCCTTTTCTAAAACCAGCTTGAACATCTGGAAGTTCACGGTTCATGTATTACTATATAAAAACATATAGTAGTAGTTTAAAATTCAATTCTAACTTAAAGACTTAGTTACAAAGAACCATAGAGCAGTATAAAAATAAAGTTTGTGAAACAACCATTACTACTTCGAATACATTGTGGTAATTATTCTAAAAATAAGTTTTCAAAAAGTTAAGACTGCCTAGACCACTCTTTCTTTTCTTGACCATATTTGAATGGAATTCAGGTAAGGGGAGGTAGCCCTTTCTGAAATAATTAGATTTACATACTTACCTCCTGCAACAAATAGTTGGAAAAAAATAATAAACCTATGCACTAAGTTTAAAACACCTATTGAACTTTTTCCAGCATGATTAATAGAACATGTACTTTACCGTGTACTTACCAAAGAATAGTTCACACCCCTGTACTTTTACCAGAGAAGGGTTCAGTCTTTAAAACAGATTATCTGATTAAACATGCTACCTACCATTTGAACAAGTAAAAGGACTTAAAATGAGAGTTGATAGTATCTTTGCAGTATTGTTGATGCATGCCAAAATCAATGAGTTCACCTCCATGACCCATATTGACATTTTTTTCTTGCAATTTTGTAGCATGAGTGCCAGTTGCTTAATCACAATAAAAGGCAGTTACTAAATCACAATGCCAATACAGCTAGGAAAATTAAATTCAGAATCTTAACTCTTACATACATGGCTGTTGTCATTGTCCCTGACATTTGATGTATTCTTCCAAATATTGATGAAATGTCAGAGAACATGGTGGAGTTCAACTTAACAGGTACTTCCATTTTGTTATAATGGTATGATTTCTCATAAAAGTACTTTTACCACCTAAAATAGAAACTCCCTAAGGATAAGAAGCTACTTTATCATATTTTAAATTCATAGAACAATCGTGAATATATTTTTGGATGACAATCTTGAAAAGACCAAAATCTTGAAAATATTTAACCATCTAAAATTTGAGAGTTAATTTTGATAAATATATGAAGTAAATTATTTGTGTACTTTCTGGGATCTTTATATTTTGTGCCTAAAACATTGGCTATGAAATGAATGCTAAGATTCTCTTAGATTTTTTTGGTTCAATTAATTACTTCTGATTACTACAGGTAAAATCTTACTGATGGAGTTGCTTTAATATATTAGAGTTTTACTTAGCAAAACTATTTTTATATCATGGCAAATGGCCCATAATAATTAGGGCTTTGCTAATTTGGTTTCAACAAATCTATTAAACAGAAAAGCCTGCAAAACAAGTAAGTCTCACCTCACGAGTCAGTTACTATCTACTGGAAACTATACTTTCCTCGGTGTTAGATTTTTATGCATAACTGTGATTATAAACTGTTTTTATCCAAATCTACTAAACTGTTATATCCATTAACTTGATTCTATTTTTCCTGAGATCATCTGTAAAGCAATAGTTTGAGATACATTTCTATGGCAAAGACATAATTACAATGTTTTACATTTTGTGTGATTTAGTATTTTCAAAGCACTTCACAACACATGTCTTCACAGTCCCTATGAAATAGATAGGTATAAACAGTGTGATTTGTCCAAGGTTTTATGTCTTAATATGTATCAGAAATGAGACTACTGTATGGCTCATGAGCTATAAAGTCTTGTCAAGTGATCTCCTCTCTATGATCTTTTCTGAATACCATTTATACTGCTTATTATTTAGTGCTCAGTGTTTCTCTTGCTTTCCCAATTCCCACCATTTCAAACCTTTTCCACTCTTCAGCAATCTTTTTTCCTCCTTACTCAGCTTATGACCCTCACCTCCTAGTTTATAGAAGTAGAAACCAGGGCCATGTGGCTGAACAAAGACTCAGAGAAATGCCTTAAAATGCTGCAGAGAGTATTTAATCCCTTTCAGTGAATGAGTTGTAAGTGAGGAAGTTCTTCAGAGACAAGAAGCCACAAAAAAAGAAGTGAATGTGAAATTGTAAAGTACCACACAGATGTTTGTCTTGGGTTTTGGGGGTGGTTGCTTGCTGCTTCCTGCTAACCTAAATCCTGAATTTCAATGTCTTGGGGGCGACAGCACATTGGTATGAAGAGGTGACATTGGAGACAATACCTTGTGCTGAGGTCTAATCAGAGAACTCTATTGAAATACACATCTTATGTAGATGAATTAGGGAGAAAGTAAACAGGTTCTCAGAGGTTGGTGGTGGGATTTGTACTTGTCTGTGCCGTGGCGCTGAGTGAAGGAGGTACAAACTGAGGAAAAATGTCTTCTCTGATAAGGCATAGCAAGCTTTTTCTCACACAGGTTTGAAGCCTGAAATCACACTTCTGTGATTTTAGAGGAGGAGAAAGGTCAACCAGAAAAATGTAGTTTAATGTTACCCTGACTTGGTGGTAACCTCAAGCACCTGGAGGAAGCAAATCCAAGTAATCTGTTGAGAAGTATACTATAAACCCAGAATTCTGACAAAATTCAAAGGAACATGAGCTCAAAATGAAAACTCACTCTGAGAACTCTTCCTTTCAAAGATTAAAGATGTCAAAATTATCAAATAGATAGTATAAAATGTCTATTCACTTGATTTAATAAAGTAACACTATTGATATATGATAAATAATGTAAATTAGGCATATTTGGAAAGAAATCATTTTTTAATGAAGGAACAATTTAAAATTACAAACTGAAATGAACTGAACAAATTAAATAGCTAAAAAGAGATCATTAAGCTGAAAGATATGAGGAAGAAATCACCCAGACTATATCTCAGAGAAGTAAAAGATGGAAAATAAGAACAGAGATTAAAGGATTAAGATATAATGATCAGGTCCAATGTATTGGAATTTTAGAGAAATTACTTTAAAAAATAATGACTTAGAATTTGCCCAAATTTATGAAAGATGCTAAATTTAAAATTCAGCCAAAAAAAAATCCAAGACAGATTAAAGGAAAATGAACAGAGTAATATCTCAAAATACCAAAGACAAACTGTGTTTAAAACAACTCGATACAGATATTACAAAAAAAAGAATGAAAATTAGTTTGTTTTGGCATTTCATTAACAACTAAGGAATCCAGAAGATGGTGAAACATCTTAAAAATGCTGAGAGAAAATAACCAGCAACCTAAAATTCTGCTCACAGTAACACTGTCAACAACAGGAAAAAATAGAAGCCATGTTGGGGTGACATCAGCAAGATAGTGATGGACCCTCCATTCCCCTACAAACATACCATCAGCAACAATTCACAAATTCCCTGTGTGAGAAATCCAGAAACTAATCGAAAGTCTCCTGTATAGCAGGTGAACACAAAACAAAAATCATCAAAACCAGTAAGGAGGTTTGGGACAGACTCACATTAGAGTCCCTGACCCCAGCCCAGTGCCATACAATTGGGACAAGACCTCCTAGTTCTGAGCTTCTCCCAAAGGAAGGGGTTAGTTCATATGTCCAGCACCCCAGTGTTTCGTAGGGTACTCCCCAGAGGTGAGACCTTCTATCTTACCAGTCTTGGAAGTCTGAGGTGTCCAGTACAGTTTAGCCACCTGGAGGAGATTGGGGACAGCACCTTCAACTGGCAAACAGCATAGCTACCCTGCTTCTTCAGCAGAGAGCGAAGAAACCTGAACTACAACTTCCTGCTACTCCCTGAGGAGGGAAAGAGTTGGCCGAGGCCCCCAGAGTCTCTGGAAAAGTTGGTTGATGACAGTATTATGCTGTCCACGGCCAGTTCATGAAGATTGGGGGAGGTACCTATTTTGTATAGTGCATTGACACTAATGCAGAGTTGAGGCTGAGGAAAATGAATCAGGCAAAGATGTTTAAACAAAACTAAATATCCAGAAACCCCAATGAAACAGAGCTATATAATTTGCCTGATAGAAAATTCACGATGACCGTCATAAAGATGCTAACCACAGGCAACAGACCAAAGCATGAACAATTTCAACAAAGCAGAATTTCAAAAGAGAAAATATTAAGGCAATTTCTGATCATCCAGTTATAGGACTTCACACTTCCACTGCAAGGGGCGCAAGTTCAATCACTGGTCAGGGAACTATAATCCCACATCCATGCAGTGTGAACAAAAATGTATATATGTATATATACCCAAAAGTACAAAACATAAATCATAGAGCTGAAGAACATGAAAACTAAAGTGAAAAAGTCAGTGGTTCATTAACAGACTGGATAATAAAACAAGAGAAAGGGTCAATGAATCTGAAGACAAATCACTGGAAATAATTCAGTCAAAAAAGAAAAAGGAATGAACAAAGCTAAAGGGACTTACTGGTACACTGTCAAACCAATTTACACAATGAATCCCAGACAGAAAAGAAAATACCAGAAAGGTTATTCAGTAGTAATGATGACTGAGAGCTTCCCAAAAATGGAGTAGAAAATAGACATCCAGTCTCAAGAAGTCAAAAGAATATAAAGAAATACACACACTCCAAGACATGTTATAATCAAATTATCAAAAGTCAAAGACCTTTGAATTTTGAAAGCAGAGAAGGAAAAAACTTGTCACATACGAAGGAACCCCTATAAGGCTATGAGAGATTTTTCAGCAGAAATTTCACAGTTCAGAAAACGAGCAGGATAATCTAATTAAAGGGATAAGGGGGAGGGGGCAGGCGGTGGACTGCCAAGCAAGAATAACATACTCTGCAAAATTATCCTTCCAAAAAATGGAAAGAGAATGATTTTCCCAGATAAACAAAAGCTAGAAGAGGTCACTACTAAACTTGTCTTATAGGAAATGCTAAAACAAGCTCTTCAGGTTGAAAATGATACTAAAAAGTAACATAATAGCATAAGTATGAAACTCATTGATAAAGACAAATATACAGACAGGTACAGAAATTGTATTACTATAATGGTGGTGGGTAAATAACTTAATTCTGGTATAAAAGGTAAGAAAAATTAAAAATAAAGACTATTAAAGATATTAAAAGATACACAAGGTAAGCATATAAATGATGACACTAAAAAGTTGGAGTGTGGGCAGAAGTTTAAGTATAGAGTTTGTATGCAATTGAATTTAAGTTATCAGCTTTAAATAGACTGTTATGTAAGATATTCTGTAAACCTTAAGGTAAACACTCACACATGCTATAGAAGTTACACAAAATTAAAAGGGAAAAGAAAACAACATATATTAATACAAAAAATAAAAGAGGAAGACAGCAAGAGAGATATAACAGACCAAAGAACTATAAGACTATAAGAACTATAAGAAAAACATCAACAAAATGGCAATATAAATCATTTCTTTTTAATAGTACTTTAAATGTATATTGAT
The DNA here is from genome assembly GCF_963930625.1 of Muntiacus reevesi. Lineage (NCBI taxonomy): Eukaryota > Metazoa > Chordata > Mammalia > Artiodactyla > Cervidae > Muntiacus > Muntiacus reevesi. The sequence continues at coordinate 11,555,466 of NC_089255.1, read as the reverse complement.
TAAACTCTGAAGTCAAAGGACATAAGAGTTGCTGAATGAACTAAAAAAATGAAAGACCCAACTATATGCTATATATAAGAAACTCACTTTCAACTTAAGGACCCACATAGAGTAAAGTAAAAGGATGAAAAAAGATATTATGAAAATAATAACCAAAGAATGTAGGTGTTACTTTGGTTCAGTTCAGTTCAGTCGCTCAGTTGTGTCCGACTCTTTGCGACCCCATAAATTGGTGCATGCCAGGCCTCCCTGTCCATCACCAACTCCCAGAGTTTACTCAAACTCATGTCCATCGAATTGGTAATGCCATCCAGCCATCTCATCCTCTGTCGTTCCCTTCGCCTCCTGCCCCCAATCCCTCCCAGCATTATGGTATTTTCCAATGATGTCAACTCTTCGCATGAGGTGGCCAAAGTACTGGAGCTTCAGCTTCAGCATCAGTCCATCCAATGAACACCTAGGACTGATCTCCTTGAGGATGGACTGGTTGGATCTTCTTGCAGTCCAAGGGACTCTCAAGAGTCTTCTCCAACACCACAGTTCAAAAGCATCAATTTTTCAGCACTCAGCTTTCTTCACAGTCCAAGTCTCACATCCATACATGACCAGTGGAAAAACCATAGCCTTGACTAGATGGACCTTTGTTGGCAAAATAATGTCTCTGCTTTTTAATATGCTATCTAGGTTGGTCATAACTTTCCTTCTAAGGAGTAAGCATCTTTTAATTTCATGGCTGCAATCACTGTCTGCAGTGATTTGGAGCCCCCAAAAATAAAGTCTGACACTGTTTCCCCATCTATTTCCCATGAAGTGATGGGACCAGATGCCATGATCTTAGTTTTCTGAATGTTAAGCTTTAAGCCAACTTTTTCACTCTCCTCTTTCACTTTCATCAAGAGGCTTTTTAGTTCCTCTTCACTCTCTGTCATAAGGGTGGTGTCATCTGCATATCTGAGGGTATTGATATTTCTCCCGGCAATCTTGATCCCAGCTTGTGCTTCTTCCAGCCCAGCATTTCTCATGATGTACTTTGCATATGTTAATTAAGCATGGTGACAATATACAGCTTTGACATACTCCTTTTCCTATTTGGAACCAGTCTGTTGTTCCATGTCCAGTTCTAACTGTTGCTTCATGACCTGCATTATAGGTTTCTCAAGAGGCAGGTCAGGTGGTCTGGTATTCCCATCTCTTTCAGAATTTTCCACAGTTTATTGTGATCCATACAGTCAAAAACTTTGGCATAGTCAATAAAACAGAAATAGATGTTTTTCTGGAACTCTCTTGCTTTTTCCATGATCCAGCGGATGTTGGCAATTTGATCTCTGGTTCCTCTGCCTTTTCTAAAACCAGCTTGAAGATCGAGAAGTTCACGGTTCACGTATTGTTGGAGCCTGGCTTGGAGAATTTTGAGCATTACTTTACTAGCGTGTGAGATGAGTGCAGTTGTGTGGTAGTTTGAGCATTCTTTGGCATTGCCTTTCTTAGGGATTGGAATGAAAACTGACCTTTTCCAGTCCTGTGGCCACAACTGAGTTTTCCAAATTTGCTGGCATATTGAGTGCAGCACTTTCACAGCACCATCTTTCAGGATTTGAAATAGCTCAACTGGAATTCCATCACCTCCACTAGCTTTGTTCGTAGTGATGCTTCCTAAGGCCCACTTGACTTCACATTACAGGATGTCTGACTCAAGGTGAATGATCACACCATCGTGATTATCTGGGTCGTGAAGATCTTTTTTGTACAGTTCTTCTGTGTATTCTTGTCACCTCTTCTCAATATCTTCTGCTTCTGTTAGGTCCATACCATTTCTGTCCTTTATCGAACCCATATTTGCAAGAAATGTTCCCTTGGTATCTCTAATTTTCTTGAAGAGATCTCTAGTCTGTCCCATTCTGTTGTTTTCCTGTACTTTGCGTTGATCACTGAAGAAGGCTTTCTTATTTCTCCTTGCTATTCTTTGGAACTCTGCATTCAAATGGTGTTGCTTTAGTTAGACAAAATAGGCCTCAAGTCAGAAACTGTCATAAGAGACATAGGACATTATATTATGCTAAAAGGGTGACTCCACCAGGAAGATGTAACAATTATGAATGAGTATGCATCCAACACTAGAGTACCTAAACGTGTAAAACAAATATTGATAAAATTGAAAGAAGAAATAAGACACGAATATCATAACTGTAAGAGACTTCAATGCCCTATATTCTATAATGGATAAAGCATCCAGACAGAAGATCAGTGAAGAAACCAAGCATTTGAACAATACTGTGGACCAAATGGCACTAACAGACATATATAGAACATTTCACACAACAATAAAATATACATTCTTCTCAAGTCTTTGCATATTTAACATTAAAATCATGCAGAGCATCTTTTCTTACCACAGTGGAGTAAAACTAGAACTCAGTAGCAGAAGTAAAACTAGAAAATTTACAACTATATGGAAATTCATATACTCTTGAACAACCACTGGGTCAAAGAAGAAATCAAAAAGGAAATTAGAAAATAAGTTATGACAAAAGAAGAAACAGCATACTAAAAATGATGGGTTGTGGAAAAAGCAGTATTAAGAGAGATTTCTAAAGCAATAAGCATCTGTATTTATAAAGAAGAAAGATCTCAGATGAACAGCCTATCTTTATATACCTCGGAGCTGGGGAAAAAAAGAACCAACTAAGTTCAAAATTAGCAGATGGAAGGAGATAAGAAAGACTAGAGCAGAAATAAACAAAACAGAGAATTTAAAAATAATAGAAAAATTGATGAAACTAAGTTTTTTGAAAAGCAAAACAATTGACAGATTCTTAGCTAGCCAATTAAGAAGAAAGACAAAATAAGTAAAAGTAGAAATGAAAGATGAGACATTACAACTGATGCCACAGAAATAAACAGGATCATAAGAGACTACTATAAACATTTATGTACCAAAACTTGAGTAACCTAAAAGAAATGGATAAACTCCCAGAGACACACCAAGATGGAATCATGAAGAAAGTATGAACAGACCTAAAACTAACATGGAGAGTGAATCAATAATCAAAAACTTCCCAATAAAAAAACTCCAGACACACATGGCTTCATTGGACCATTCAACCAAGTATTTAAAGAATTAATGTCAGTTCTCAAATATTTCCAAAAAATTGAAGAGGAGAGAACACTTCCTAACACGTTCAGTGAGACAATAGTCACCTTGATATTAAAGTCAAAGATACCACCTGAAAGAAAACTACACATCAGTATTCCTAATGAACATAGATTCAAAAGTCCTCAACAAAATAATAGCAAACTGAATCCAGCAGCACATTGAAAAGATCCAACAGCACACCATGATCAAGTGGGAATTACCCCAGAGATGTAAGGATAGTTCAGTATAGGAAAATCAATCAATGTGATACACCATTTTAACAGAATAAAAGATGTCACATGTTTTCAATAGATCGCAGAAAAGGTATTTGACAAAATTTAACCTCAGATACTTTGGCCACCTCATGCGAAGAGTTGACTCATTGGAAAAGACCCTGATGGTGGGAGGGATTGGGGGCAGGAGGAGAAGGGGACGACAGAGGATGGGATGGCTGGATGGCATCACCGACTCGATGGGCATGAGTTTGAATAAACTCCAGGAGTTGGTGATGGACAGGGAGGCCTGGTGTGCTGCGATTCATGGGGTCGCAAAGAGTTGGACACGACTGAGCAACTGAACTGAACTGAACTGAACCTCAGATATGCAGATGACACCACCCTTACGGCAGAAAGCAAAGAGGAACTAAAGAGCCTTTTGATGAAAGTGAAAAAAGAGAGTGAAAAAGTGGGCTTAAAACGCAACATTCAGAAAACTAAGATCATAGCATCTGGTCCTGTCACTTCATGGCAAATAGATGAGGAAACAGTGGAAACAGTGACAGACTTTATTTTCGGGAGCTCCAAAATCGCTGCAGATGGTGACTGCAGCCATGAAATTAAAAGACACTTGTTCCGTGGAAGAAAAGCTATGACCAACCTAGATAGCATATTAAAAAGCAGAGACATTACTTTGCCAACAAAGGTCCATCCAGTCAAAGCTATGGTTTTTCAGTAGTTCTGTATGGATGTGAGAGTTGGACTATAAAGAAAGCTGAGTGCCAAAGAATTGATGCTTTTGAACTGTGGTGTTGGGGAAAACTCTTGAGAGTCCCTTGGACTGCAAGGAGATCAAACCAGTCCATCCTAAAGGAAATCAGTCCTGACCATTCATTGGAAGCACTGAGGCTGAGGCTGAAGCTCCCTTACTTTGGCCACCTAATGCAAAGGACTGACTCACTGGAAAAGCCCCTGATGCTGGAAAAGATCGAAGGCGGGAGGAGAAGGGGACGACAGAGGATGAGATGGTTGGATGGCATCACCGACTCGATGGACATGAGTTTGAGCAAGCCCTGGGAGTTGGTGATGGATAGGGAAGCCTGGCATGCTGCAGTCCATGTGGTCACAAAGAGTTGGACACAACCGAGCAACTGAAATGAACTGAACACTATTTTATGATAAAAACTCAACAAACTAAGAATAGAAAAAAAATTACTTCAGTGTATAAAAAAAAGCTACATCAGTTTGTCTTGAGATATTTTCTAATTTCTCTTTTTCTAATTATCCTTAACAATAAGAAAATCCAAAGTATATGGGCAAAGTGTTTTGAAAGACACTTGATAAAAGAATACATATGCATGGCCAAAAAACACATGAAAGACGCTCAAGATTACTCATCAGGAAAATGAAAATTGCAACAATGAGATACCATTAAATATTGACTGGAAAGACTGAAATTAAAACGATTATACCAAGTATTGGCAAAGATGTGGATTAATAAGAAAGTATACCCTGATGGTAGGAATGTAAAATTTTATAATCACTTTGAAAAACAGTTGGACAGTTTTTTAAAAAGTGAAACACATCATAAAACAGCTACTGAAGTCCTAGATGCCCAACAGAAAGGAAAGCATATGTCTCTGCAAAAACTTGAGTGTGAATGTTCAAAGTAGCTTTATTCACAATGGCCAAAACTGAAATTGACCCAGATAGCCATAAAATGCAAAGGGATAAACAAAATATGATATAAAGTATACAAAGGCGTATACTTGGCAGTAAGATAGGAACGTGCTAGTGATAAGCACAACAAGGATGAATCTAAAATTAAGTAGGTCAGATGAACAAAAATGAGCTCAGCTCATACTATATCACTACATTTATTTTAAATTTTAGAAAACCCAGACACAAAAAGTAGATCACCAATTGCTTAGGAGTTGAGCCAGAATGGAAGGATATACAACAAAGAAGCAGGATGAAATTTAGAGGGTGTGGAAATATTCTGTTTTTGACAGAAATAGTGGTTTCTTATGTTGTTAAAGTATGACAAAATTCATCAAATTGTACACCTGCATACATATATTATACCTCAATGAAATGGATCCTTCCTGAAAAAGTGCAGAGTTTTGTTTGAAATTTAATGAGAGTAAAACCTAAAGTATCCAACAAAGGTCCTTATTGTCAAAGCTATGGTTTTCCCAGTAGTCATATATGGAGGTGAGAGTTGGACCATAAGAGAGGCTGAGTGCCAAAGAATTGATGATTTTTGAATTGAAGTGCTGGAGAAGACTCTTGAGAGTCCCTTGGACAGCAAGGACATCAAACCAGTCAATCCTAAAGGAAATCAAATCCTGAGTATTCATTGGAAGGACTGATGCTGAAGCTGAAGCTCCAGTACTTTGGCCACCTCATGCGGAGAGCTGACTCATTGGGAAACACCTTGATGCTGGGAAAGATTGAGGGCAGGAGGAGAAGGGGATGGCAGAGAATGAGATGGTTGGATAGCATCACCAACCCAATGTACATGAATGTGAGCAAACTCCAGGAGATAGTGAAGGACAAGGAAGCCTGACGTGCGGTCCATGAGTCACAAAGAGTCAGACGTGACTTAGCGACTGAACAACATTAGTTAAAATGAACTCTGAATAATTTACACCTTAAACTATGGGAAGTTGATTTTGTTCTAAGTTTGAACAAATATGAAGAAAGTACCATACATCCCATGATACACCATCCGTGTCTGCCTCGCTCTACTATACTATCCATTGCTTTAGGTTAGTCACAATTGTATATTTGATTTAAAGGAAGTTTTGCGTGCTCTTCAGCACCTAGCAGTGTTACATATGTAGATCAGTGCTTAATGATTTGGATGGTAGAGCAAATTCATGGTAAGGTAAAGGAATTTAAAAGAAATTCTTTTCATCCGCACAGATACAATCAATCTCTAACTTTGGCAGAGTTGAACTTTGCATTTAATTTGTTTTAAATAAAGACAAACTTTTATGAATTAAGTATCCTTGTTATCTTTTTGTCATAACTTTAAGGGATCTGTTTAAAGTAGTATAATTTCATCAATTCTGGAAGTCTGAGTTCTACTCCAAATTCTGTTTTACTTGGCTAATTGATATTTTCCAAATCACTAGTTTTCTGCTCCAGTTGTTTAATTTGTAAAGTGGTTAGTCTCACTGATATCTAAGGTGTGTAGTTGTCATTATCTGACACTGATAAAGCATCTAGAATTTGAGAGTTTCTTAAAAAAAATTTCTTCTTACTGTGTGACCTAGTTCTGAAATCTAATACAGTGTCTGTATTAGATTAGATTTAACTTAAAATTCACAGACCAATTACAGCTGCCATTTTCCATTAGCATATTGATCACATGCTACATTTTTTTTCAGCTTTAGTCTCTCAGTATAAAAATGATTGTGGGGGGACAAATTGAGAGAGTAGCATTAAAACATACACATTACCATATGTCAAATTAGATAGCCAGTGGAAATTTGCTATATGATGCAGTGAGCTTAAATCTGGTGGTCTGTGACAACCTAGAGGGCTAGAAAGTGGGAGGCAAGTTCAAGAGGGAGGGGACATTATACCTATGGCTGATTCATATTGATGTATGGCAGAAGCCAACACAATATTGTAAAGCAGTTATCCTCCAATTAAAAATGAATTTTTCAAAAAAATGCTTAGGGTTTCCCAAGGGGCACAGTGGTAAAGAATCCATCTGCCAATGCAGGAGACGCAAGGGGTGCAAATTCAAGTCCTGGGTGGGGAAGATCCCCTGAAGTGGGAAATGGCAACCCACTCCAGTATTCTTGCCTGGAAATGGACAGAAGAGCTTGGTGGGCCACAGTTCATGGGGTCACAAATAGTCGAACACAACTGAGCACACACACACACATAAAAATTCTTAAGTAGTGTTTTCTTAAACTTTTGTGTTCTTTCCACAGCTATCATTTAGAACTTTGCCCAGTTGCTTATCAAGCCACCTGGGCTGGTTTGAGGTGATACTGTGTACTCTAGAACTTTTCTGTCATACCATGGAGTTAGCAGGTTTTAAGCTAATATGAATGATCACCATCACTGATGATGGTCAAACTGTTATTGTCCTTAAGGTATCTAGATGGAAAGAAAATAATCAGTGTTCTTTCTGCTGCTTTCTCCCCTGGGATATTCTATTACTTCTGATACATTCTGCCTCTTTTTATGACCACCATTATCAGTTAGAATAATATTCTCCAATGAATTTGGCTCTCTGTCTTTCTTTACAAAAAGCAATTTTGCTATCTTCCTAGTTTGAGAAGCATGAAAGGTTTTATGAAAAATCAGTAATATACAATGAGGGACTTTATAGGGGAAAACTTTTTAAAGGGTACCACAAATTTCATCACAAATTCAGTTTAGTTCCCAAAGAAATTTAAATCTGTAATGTATGAAATTCTTAGTTCAGAAATAAATTATGTTTATTTCTTTTTTTTTTCATTTATTTTTATTAGTTGGAGGCTAATTACTTTACAATATTGTAGTGGTTTTTGTCATACATTGACATGAATCAGCCATGTATTTACATGTATTCCCCATCCCAATCCCCCCTCCCACCCCCCTCTCCACCCGATTCCTCTGGGTCTTCCCAGTGTTTATTTCTTAATATAAGGTATGTTAAATTTTCAATAAGAGAGCTATGCATGATAAACTAATGAGCAACCCATAGTAACCTGTTATATTTTGGGATGATTTTCAGTAATGACAACTTACAAATTTTCCTCCTTAAAAAATTAATACTTCATTCCTGAAATAGTTATTTATGCTTTTTAAAAAGTCTACTTCTACTTAAGTAAAGGATATGGTAAAGGTACTTTATAGTCTGCAAAAGAGCACAAAATAAAGATGTTAAACTGCCTCTATGTCATTATATTTTACTAAACAGATCATTTGGTTTCTGAGTATATTTTTCTGGGGTATGTTAATTCTGCAAATCTTGAACAATGAACAAGTAGTTGCAGTGACATATGTATGACACTATTATTAATAAAGCAGTGTCTGTCTCCTTGGAAGTTAAGGAATTGAACTCTATACCATCAAAGATCTAAATGTATTAATGTAGCAGAGAAAACCAGGATCCCTATGAGCCTTGAATTAGGAGTCAGGACACCTAGGTTTTAATCCTTTTAATTTCTCGTGTGTTCCTAGACAGTTCACTTAATCTCTAAAGCACAGCTTTCTTTATATAATTAAGTTACTGAATTAAATCTCTAAGGTTTCTCTTTGTCCAGGAGGAACCAGGATACATTTCCAGTTGTCCTTTCCCAGCAGTCTTGTAGACAGTGCTTATTCTCTTAGCAACAACATGGGACAACATCTATAAAGTATTGCCCACCGGGAGAACTCACCTAAAACATGGTGTCCAGGGTTTTCTTTCTGGGAATTGGTCAAATAGGCATGGTCTCCCTGGAGGATTTTAATTACTCAGTCTCCAACCTCTTCAAAGGTCAAGCTCATATTAAATGGTCTAGGTCACATAAATCATATATTAGCATAAATTATGGTGGTCACATGGCCACCATAAATCACATTGTTAGCATAAATTATTTGGCATGGCCCAAGTCCCTAGGTAAACAAAGGTAAGATTCAGAAATACCTTCCAAGTGCTAGGCAAGAACCAGATCTTTCTGTGGAATATGCAGAGTTTATACAACTCAGGCCTGCTAAGTTAATCCCTTATTGCATACCTTTCAGTGAAGTAATTCTCTAGAACCTTCTTGAGAAAGTATGCTTGATAAGCAATTTTGGGGGGCTTTTCATGTCCAATATTTTTGTTCTACTGTTATATTTTATTGATAGTTTAAGCAGCTATAGAATTCTAAGTTGGAGATAATTTTCCCTAAAGATTTTTAAGGTGTTGCTCCACTTTGTTGTGATTGAAGCTTGAAAGCCATTCTGATTCTTGATCCTTTCCATGTGAATTGTTTTAATTTTCTTGAACCCTATTAGATTTTTCTTTGACCCTAGACTTCCAAAATTATCTCTCTTCATGTTTTCTATACATTTTGCTGGGCATTGAACATGCCCTTTCAGTTTAGCCATATGTATGCTTTGGTTTGGAGAAATATTCTTCAATTTTTCATTTATTTTTCTCCCCTCCTTTGTTCTTTCTGAACCCCTAACATTTGGATGTTGGACTTCCAAGACAGATCTTTTTCTTACCTCTTCTTTATTTTTTAATATGTCTTTATTCTCTAGGTTTTTGGGGGAAGATTTCTCCAACTTCTAACCCCTCTCTTGACATTTTCATTTCTATTAGCTTGTTTAATTTCTAAGAGCTCTTTTTTGTTCTCTGAATTTTTTATTAATAGCATCTTGTTTTTGTTTCTTGAGTGCAGTAGATTTTCTTATCTCTTCAAGTCTACTAATGATGGAATTGTTTGTCTAGTTTTTTTCTTTATACTTTTCTTTTTCTATTAGTTTGTTGGGATCTCCATCTTTCAGTGAAAACTTTTGAGCTACCCAGTTATCCTTGGCTGTCTTTTCATAATTAAGAGTGTAATCTCTAAGCATCTGGGTGAGACATGTACACAGTAGACAGTCTGGCTAGACAATTTATTAGGGAACCCCTGATACTGGAATTGTTATATTTGGGTCTTTCCTCTTGGACTGATCAGACTTCTCAGGAAGAAAAATCCTTCAGAGAATTAAGCTGTGGTTTACAACACTTTGAGAATATTGTCATGGAAGAGAGTTTGGGCATGGGAGACTCCCTTTAATTGATATTTATCACTAATCTCCTTGTTTTTGGAATGGTGGCAGACTATCAACTGTGCTTGCCATCTAACTCATACTCTAGGTCAGAGTAGCCTCTACAGAGAATAAACCGGGTATCTGCCAGAATGAATAAGTGGCATTTCAGGGCATGGACGAGGGAAAGAGATTTAGGGACTTCAGTTCAGTTGCCCAGTCATGTCTGACAGTTTGCAACCCCATGGACTGCAGTACCCCAGGCCTCCCTGTCCATCACCAACTCCCAGAGTTTACTCAAACTCATGTCTATAGAGTCAGTGATACCATCCAACCATCTCATCTTCTGTTGTCGCCTTCTTCTCCCGCCTTCCATCTTTCCCAGCATCAGTTAAGTTCAGTTCAGTCGCTGTCATGTCTGACTCTTTGCAACCCCATGAATTGCAGCACGCCAGGTCTCCCTGTCCATCACCAACTCCCAGAGTCCACCCAAACCCATGTCCATTGAGTCAGTGATGCCATCCAACCATCTCATCCTCTGTCGTCCCCTTCTCCTCCCGCCTTCGATCTTTCCCAGCATCAGGGTCTTTTCCAGTGAGTCAGTTCTTCGCATCAGGTGGCCAAAGTAAGGGAGTTTCAGCCTCAGCCTCAGTGCTTCCAATGAATGGTCAGGACTGATTTCCTTTAGGATGGACTGGTTTGATCTCCTTGCAGTCCAAGGGACTCTCAAGAGTTTTCCCCAACACCACAGTTCAGAAGTATCAATTCTTCAGTGCTCAGCTTTCTTTATAGTCCAACTCTCACATCCATACATGACTGCTGGAAAAACCATAGCTTTGACTGGATGGACCTTTGTTGGCAAAGTAACATCTCTGCTTTTTAATGTGCTGTCTAGTTTGGTCATAACTTTTCTTCCAAGGAGCAAGCGTCTTTTAATTTCATGGCTGCAGTCACCATCTGCAGTGATTTTGGAGCCCCCAAAAATAAAGTCTGTCACTGTTTCCACTGTTTCCTCATCTATTTGCTATGAAGTTATGGGACCAGATGCTATGATCTTACTTTTCTGAATGTTGGGTTTTAAGCCAAATTTTTCACTCTCCTTTTTCACTTTCATCAAGAGGCCCTTTAGTTCTTTAGGTCTTTCTTCGCAGTTATGGACTTAACTGCTCATAAACAGCTTTTGTCCACCTCTGTTTCAGTCACTTCCACTTCTCAGTTCCAGTAGTACTTGGTTCTCTTGGTTCCTGAACCTTTTGAAGATTCTGAAATATTTATCAAGTTGGTTCTCAGTCCTCCTCACTACTTGCTTGGGATTCATCACATTGTGTTGATGATCCCTAAGACCACACTCAGCCTCAGTGATTTGCTAATAGGACTTATGTACCATGGTTACATTTTGTTGCAAGGATAGGGCAAAATCAATAAAGGTTTCAAGATACATGGCATAAGGTCCAGAGAAAACCAGGCACAAGCTTCCAAGAATTCTGAGGAGAGTCAGAGGATATGCTTAATTCCTTCCTTAATGAGTTGTGACATGTGTGAAATGTTATTTACCAGGGAAGCTCATGAGAAACTCAGTGCCAACGTTTTTTTTACTGGGGCTTAGTTATATAAACACTCTTTGCCCAACCCCAAAATTCCAGACTCCCATAGGGAAAGCAAGTTTTGAGTGCAAACCGTACTGTTTGTACAAATAGCCTGGGCACAAAGAAATACCTTTCTCATATAGGGAGTGGTGAAAATCTCCCCCAAAGTCCCAAGTTCCCAATGCCAGCCAAGTACCAGCCTTACAAGTGGGTAAGGATAACAGTCTTAGGATAACTCTCTTCTGCACACATATCCGTCTGCTTTCTAGCTTCTAGCACTTTATTTATCATTCCCCATTCTACTTACATTTATAGGTATATCTATTTTAAGAAAATCCCTTTAGTATTGTCTTAGTGGAGTTTCAGGTGAGAACAAAATTAGATATGTATCTTCAGTATTAATCTGGAACTTATTGAATTATAAATCAAAACACCCCAATTTAATTGTATAAAATCATTTTTAAGCAACTTAAAAAAAAAAAAACAGGCTAAGCAAGAAAAAGGTGCTAGTATCCTAAGAAACTGACAGAAAAATATTGTATTCTATGTATGCTAGAAATAAGTAGCTATAATGAAAAAAATATTTAGAAGATTAGAAGGAGTTTTTAAAACATGAAATGTAGAATAAGCACTGAAAGAATATGTGGGAAAAGTCTGACAACTCAATTTATAGCCAAGGTAACTAAAAATCTCATTTTTAAAATCTGCAAAAGTAGCAATGGCAAACTTGAGAATAGTGCACTGTGCTCCACAGGAACTTAAAGTGATATGGAAACTAAGGAAAATGTTTCTATGAAAGAAAGCTACCTTGTTGGAAATACATGCCTTTCTGTTACCATGGGCTTCCTTGTGGCTCAGCTGGTAAAGAATCCGCCTGCAATGTGGGAGACCTGAGTTCGATCCCTGGGTTGGGACGATCCCCTGGAGAAGGGAAAGGCTACACACTCCGGTATCCTGGCCTGGAGTAGTATAGTCCACTGTATACTGTATAGTCCACGGGGTCGCAGAGTCAGTCATGACTGAGCGAGTTTCAGTTTACCATAGGAAAGAGATTATATTCACCACAATTTATTTTTGCATCAATTTCAAAGTTTATATAGGTATGTTCTCCAATAAAGTTTCAAATCAACAAATGAAGGACAATTGACAAAAAGAAATTCTATAGAAATCACACGTTCCATAGGCATTTCAGTATCTACTATTTCTAAGCACCATTGTCCTCCACACCCTGGGAGACAGTAAATGATACACATTTCCACTGTAGCTCGTCCTCAAATATTGAGATACCTGTATTAACTAAACTCATTAATGCTCCCTGACTTCAGACTATACAACAAAGCTACAGTCATAAAAACAGTGTAGTACTGGCACAAAAACTGGATCATAGATCAATGGAACAGAATAGAGAGCCCAGAAATAAACCCACACTGTTATGGTTGATTAATCTAGGACAAAAGAGACAAGAATATACAATGGGAAAAAGACAGACTCTTCAACAAGTGGTGTGGGAAACTGAGTGGCTACATGTAGAAGAATGAATTTAAATCATATACAAAGATAAATACCATATACAAAAATAAACTCAAAATTAATTAAAGATCAGAAGCCATAACCTCCTAGGGGAAAACATAGGCAGAACACTCTTTGAGATGTGTCGTAGTAATATTTTTTTGGATCTGTCTCCTAAGGCAAGGGAAACAAAAGCCACAATGAACATTTGGAACCCAATCAAGCATAAAAGCTTCTTTATAGCAAAGGAAAACATCAACAAAACAAAAAGACAATGCATTGAATGACAGAAAATGTTTGCAGATGTGACTGCTGCTGCTGCTGCTAAGTCGCTTCAGTCGTGTCCGACTCTGTGTGATCCCATAGACGGCACCCCACCAGGCTCCGCCGTCCCTGGGATTCTCCAGGCAAAAACACTGGAGTGGGTTGCCATTTCCTTCTCCAATGCATGAAAGTGAAGTTGCTCAGTCGTGTCCAACTCTTAGCAACCCATGGACTGCAGCCTACCAGGCTCCTCCATCCATGGAATTTTCCAGGCAAGAGTACTGGAGTGGGGTGCCATTGCCTTCTCCAGCAGATATGACTAATAAGGGGTTAATATCTAGAACATATAAACAACTCGTTCAACTCAACATCAAAAGAACAAATAACTTGATTTTAAAAATGAACTGAAGACCTAAGTAGACATTTTTCCAAGAAAGATATATAGACGGCTAACAGGCACATGAAAATATACTCAACATCACTAATCAGAGAAATACAAAACCAAAACCACATTGACTGTTATCTCACACTTGTCAGCATGGCTATCATCACTCAAAAAGAGCACAAATAACCTGTTGGTGAGGATGTGGAGAAAAGAGAGCTCTTGTATACTGTTGGTGGGAATATAAATTGGTACAACTGCTGTAGAAAACAGGATGGAGGTTTCTCAAAAACCTAAAGGTAGAGCTATACCATATGATGCAGCAGTTCCACTTCTGGGAATATATCTGAAGAAAGAGAACAAACTACTTCAAAAAGATACTTGCACCTCAGTGTTCATAGCAACTTCATTTATAATAACCAAAATATGGAAATAACTTAAATGTCCATAAACAGATAAGTGATGTATACATATAAATGAAATACTATTCAGCCATGAAAAATGAGATTTTTTTTTTTTTCATTTACAGCAACATGGATGGACTTGGAGGGTATTACGCATAGTAAAATAAGTCAGACAAAGACAAATACTGTATATTATCACTTATATATGGAATCTGAAAACTAAATGAACGACTATAACAAAACAAAAACAGACTCACAGATATAGAGAACAAACTAGTGGTTACCAGGGAGAAAGAGAAGATGAGAGGGGAAAGATAGGGGTAGAGGTTAAAAAGTACAAGCTACTATATATACAGTATGTAAACTACAGGGATATGCTGTATAACACAAGGACTATAGCAAATACTTTATAATAGCTTTAAATGGAGTATAATTTACTAAAAAATTTTAAATTTCTGCATTGTACACATAAAACTAATATAATATTATAAATCAGGGCTTCCCAGGTGGCAGGTAAAGAATCTGCCTGCCAATGCAGGAGACGCAGGAAACTGGGTTTGATCCCTGGGTCAGGAAGATCCCCTGGAGGAGGAAATGGCAACCCACTCCAATATTCTTGCTTGGAGAATTCCATGGACAGAGGAGTCTGCCAGGCTATAGTCCATGGGGTTGCAGAGTCTGACACAACTGATTATAAATCACCTATACTTCAATTTCCTAATGTTTGATTAAAAAATAAAATGGTCCATTTATTCAGTTTTTCTGCTATTGAGAAAGACCTGAAGAGATATGGCCCCTCTGACCATAAATTGTCATCAGTGAATCATGTAGATATATGTTATTTACCATCATAAACTTCTGGAAATCTACATAAAGTAAATGTTTTTGTGTTTCATGAACTATCCTTCACTATCTTAACATCGTAATAAATCATAATTGCTTGACATTTTATGATATTTATTTTTTACCTGGCATCATGTCCTGTTAGCTATATTTCTATAAAATACTTGGAATCTACTAATATCAGGTCATCATTTTTAATCTTACTATAATCTAAATGTGATCAAAGCACCTGGTTGTGTTTATATGATACATTGTAACATACTGCAAATCTGGGAGGACTGCTGACCTTTAATTTTTTTTCTTATTCCGCTCCACTCCCTCTCATACCCATTATTTATCCCATTCCATGACCTTTTGAATTATGCTTTCTACTCTGTCCCCATTCTCTTCTTCATTTGAACCTTTTAGATGCCTTCACTGAAATCTAGCTTTTTGCAGACTTGTGGGAAGAATAATTGGCCTATTTTATGTTTCCCAGTACTACTTACTACTGTTACACCATCATCATTGCTCTTAAACACATGCCATCTGATTAGATCCTCATTGGCTATCGTAAGGACTTCCACTTCCATGGATGAACCATTTCTTTCCTTCTCCTAGCCTGGTCTCTTGTCATGGAGATCCTTTTCAAAGCCCCCATTGATAACCCATCCAGTGCCTCTCACTTCAGTCGTTTCTCAGAGCTCTAAAACCCTCCATTTCTGTTTGAGCTGCTCAGTAGCGTGATCACACCTTGGATCAATTCTTGAAAATTAAGCAATTCTTTTCACCCAGTTTCTTCTCTTCCCCTTGCATCTTGAATTCACCCGTTTATGTGTTTTTTATCCTCATCCTAACCTCTCCTCACTTTACCCTTCCTGTTTTCCTCACTCCATTAGCTTCTGTCTGATGTGATCTGCATTTAGTACCCGGCCTGTCTAGTGTTTCTCTTCTCTTGACTATGCTGGGCCCTTGTGGTTCACTCACCCACTCTTTCTTTCTCTGCAGTAGTTCCACATGTCACAGTTCTAAATTATTACTTGAAAAGTACAATGTAGTTATCCTAACTTTTTAATGGCATCCATTTTTTTCCTGTTAGATTGTTTCAATTTTGAAATTAGAAACCCTTGATGACCACATTCACTGTCAATTGCCTGACTTTAACTGGACCTCTCTGTTTCTGAAAATAATCTTTTATAGCCCTCTGTTCATGTATTCCAAATGTTTCCCATATTCCAAGTGCTTAAATCTAACATCCCTTCTCAGGACATGACCTTGCCTCCTACTTTCAGTTCAGTTCAGTTCAGTCGCTCAGTCGTGTCCGATTCTTTGCGACCCCATGAATCACAGCACGCCAGGCCTCCCTGTCCATCACCAACTCCCGGAGTTTACTCAAACTCATGTCCATCGAGTCGGTGATGCCATCCAGCCATCTCATTCTCTGTCGTCCCCTTCTCCTCCTGCCCCCAATCCCTCCCAGTATCAGGGTCTTTTCCATGAGGTGGCCAAAATATTGGAGTTTCAGCTTCAGCATCAGTCCTTCAAATAAACACCCAGGACTGATCTCCTTTGGGATGGACTGGTTGATAGGTGCCCAATATGCTACTAGAGATCAGTGGAGAAATAACTCCAGAAAGAATGAAGGGATGGAGCCAAAGCAAAAACAATACCCACTTGTGGATGTGACTGGTGATAGAAGCAAGGTCTGGTGCTGTAAAGAGCAATATTGCAATAGGAACTTGGAATGTTAGGTCCATGAATCAAGGCAAATTGGAAGTGGTCAAACAAGAGATGGCAAGTGTGAATGTCGACATTCTAGGAATCAGTGAACTAAAATGGACTGGAATGGGTGAATTTAACTCAGATGGCCTCCTACTTTACTTTTAAAAAAAATAGAATCCATCTGCCAAATTCCCTCATCCATTTTCTCTATATCAAAATTGCTACATCCAAATTTCTTATTTTAACGAAGTGGTTTGTATATTATTTTACATTTTCTGTACAGATCTCCAAGTTTTTACTCAGCTATCTTTTCTTCTCTCTTATCTCAAAAGTGTGTGTTTTCCTTTTCAGGGCTGACCTGCCTCACCTAGAGCCCTCTTTAACAATTGAACTCTCCTTTCCTTTCTCCCACTCTCCTTCATTTACCATTTCACCCTCTCTAGTCCATTTCTGATCAACAGATCATTAAATCAGAAATTGTAAATGTCTGAGATTTTATTCTAGTTGAAAGCTGATAGGTTAGCCTCCCACAGTTTTATAGACATATACTAATAGAAAGCAGAAGACCCATAGGTCAGAGAAAAAGGCCATTTATTGCTCATGGGAAAAAACAAGAAGCAACCAAAGTAGTGTTTTAAACCAATTCCCCAAGCCCAGTTCCCATAAGGCAACCAGTGAGGGCCAGATGTTACCTGTGTGTGCAACAAGGTGTGGTTACAGGAGAGAGAACCCCAAATGAAGAAGCCAAGCAGACCTTGTCTTTATTCTGAAATGTAAGCAGATCTTCACCAAGGAGGGAGATGAAAACTTTACTCCCCTGGAATGTCTTCAGGGAGAGAGATGTTCTGTCTATTATACCAGTCAGGAGTCAGATCTTCCCTCTTTCACTGGGATAGACACCATTTCTGGTTTTCAAGGATGTTCACTGTGCAAATCGTTTGCATAGCAGAAACCCTGGACCATGCAGAAACATGCAATATTCCAATACATGACTTCCAGTAAAAAAAAAATTCCCAGGTTTCTCTTATCTCCTATCTTAAAAAATATCTCATATAGTCTGTGCTCACTGCCTTTGTTGTCTTTCTTCCTTGATTTTTTTTTCCTGCAATTCCACTGAAAACTATTCTCTTCAAGTTATCCCAGTCAAATGTTCATTTCTTAATTATTCTTGACTTTTTGCAAAATTGAACAAAGGCTATACTTTCTTCTTTTTACCTCTAAACTACTCCACTGCTTTCTGTGACTAGTCTGATTCTTAAGCCTCTCTCCCTTGCTCATCTCTCTTTTCTTCACTTTTTGGGCTTTTTCACTGTTACTGTAAAATGTGAACATATCACAGGTTGATTTCTCATTCTACATTTGTTTTCCCAAGTATCTTCTACTTTGAGTTGCAGCTGTCACCTCTATAGGTGGTTATGATTTATTTCTTATATTCCAAATCTCACCTGATATCTCTATTTCTGCATATATATAATAAATTTTAAAACTAAAAATCAATTATATGACCTGACTTTTAAAATTTTCTGTCAGTGGGACTTTCATTTGAATAGTTCTTTAGATTCAAAACTTGAGAATGAGGAAGAGTAGACTCACTCCCTGGTGGCTCATGCGGTTAAGAATCTGGCTGCAATGCAGGAGACTCAGGTTCGATCCCTGGGTTGGGAAGATCCCCTGGAGAAGGGAATGGAAACCACTCCAGTATTCTTCTCTGGAGAATCCCAGGGACAGAGGAGCCTGGACTGAGTTACTACCACTTTCAATTTGCTCAAATGCAACAGCCTTAACTGAAATTCTTTTTGGCATTCTGATCCATTGCCTATACTGACACCTAATAAATTACTCAAGCATAAAAACATATTATACAGTTTGTGAGAATTAAGGTCTAATCCTTTTACATTTTTATACAAGTCTTCCATTATTGGATGACTGCTTTTCCCTTCAATTTCTCCTTGTGCCGTATTTCTAATACTCACTCACACCACAGCCACATACCAAAGTATTTGCTTTGACCTAAATTCACTGCTCACTTATTCAAACATTTTCTGAACCTACTATGAACCAGGCATTATGCTGGGCACTGGGACTATAAATATGAGTAAGTTACAGCCTCTCTTAAGAGGAGGATAAAAATGTGAATAAGTGCCATAGAGCGTGATTTGTAATGCAAGGATACAGAGTGGTTTCCTTCTTCCTAAGGCACTTAAGGTGAAACAAAGAATGACACTCGAGTAAGGTATTGAAGGATAAATTGGAATTTGTTGTATGACCACAAAATCATATTTCACGTAAAGTGAAAACATGTACAAAGGCATGGAGATGTGAAATGAAACCCCTTATTTGAAAGTTGTAAATAATTCAGAATAAGCAGACCATAAGATTGAAGACAGGGGTAAAAGGATTCAATGATGGGAAGGTGGAGCTGGGTGATAAAAGACCTTTGCTGTATCAAAGGAGTGTGGGCTTTTTCCTGGAATATTATGATCAGATTCATTTTTTTTTTATATAAAGTGTTCCAAATAGTAATAATTTATTCAGGCAAGAATGATTGATAGATGCTAAAACTAGTGTGTGAAAGTTTGAAGAAGAAAAGACATTTACTAGAAGTTAAATATCTCGGGAAGCTGCTGTGTAGCCCAGGAAGCCCAGCCTAGTGCTCTGTGACAACGTAGAGTGGCAGGATGAGGGGAAAAGAAGAGAGACTCAAGAGGGGGCAAATATATATATAATTATGACTGATTTCCGTTGTACTACAGAAACCAACACAATGTTGTAAAGCAGTTTTTCTCCAATTAAAAGTAAACATAATAATAAAAAAATCTAAATATCTCTCCACATGATACTCATTACAGTGGGGAAAATAGTGACTTAAACAGTGGAGAAACCTGGTGGATACCATCTTAACCAATGATCAAAGTTAACATCAGAGTAATGGGACAAATCAGCATCGTGAGCCTCTTAATATAATGCACTGGAAGAATGCAGTGCCATCATTTCTGTGGTTTTCCTACCAAAATGCATATTCTGAATCTAATCATGAGGAACTATCTGATAAACCCAGTGAGAAGCATTCTACAGAATCACTGGTCTAAACTCTTTAAAACTGAATATCATAAAAGACAAAGGGAAAAAATAACAAGGAATTAAGTATGCAATAAACCTATGTGCAACATATAATCTTGGATTCCCTCCCTCACCCTATAAATGGCACTTTGGGAGGCAAATGGCAAAATCTGAATAAGGTCTGCAGACTAGATAATGATACTTTATCAATATCAATTTTATTATTTTTATAATTGTACTGGATATATAAGATAATTTCCTTTATAAAGGAAGTATTATATACACTGAAATATTTAAAGGTAAAGGGGCATTGCATACACAACTTACTCTTAAATGATTTAAGTCATATATAGTATGGATGTGAGAGTTGGACCATGAAGAAGGCTGAGCACTGAAGAATTGATACTTTTGAATTGTAGTGCTAGAGAAGACTCTTGAGATTCCCTTGGACAGCAAGGAGATCAAACCAGTCAATCCTAAAGGAAATCAAATCCTGAATATTCATTGGAAGGACTGATGCTAAAGCTGAAACTCCAATACTTTGGCCACCTGATGCGGAGAGCTGACTCATTGGGAAAGACCCTGATGCTGGAAAAGATTGAAGGCAGGAGGAGAAGGAGGCGACAGAGAATAAGATGATTAGATGGCATCACCAAATCAATGGACTTGAGTTTGAACAAACTCTGAGATGGTGAAGGACAGGGAAGCCTGGCATGCTACAGCCCGAGGGGTCACAAAACTTTGAACGCAACCTAGGGACAGAGCAACAACAAAACATATTCCTGTATAGAATTATTCACAGTGTCCAAGCAGCAGCATTCACAGTATCCAAGAGGCAGAAGCTATTCAGGTGTCCATCAATGGGTGAATATAAAAACAAAATATAGTATATACATAAAAGGAATATTATTCAGGCTGAAAAAGGAAGATAATTCTGACAGATGCTCACGTGTGATGTACATGGATAAACCTTGAAGACATTGTGCTGAGTGAAATAAGCCAATCACAAGAAGATGAATATTGTATAATTTCTTTTATATGAGGTACCTGGAGTAGCCAAAGTCATAGAGACAGAGATTAGAACGGTGATTGCCAGAGACTAGAGGGGAGAGGAACAGGGAGATATTGTTAGGTGGATATGGAGTTTCAGTTCAGGAGGATGAAGAAATCCCAGAGGTGGATGATGATGGTGATGGTTGCATAACAATGTAAAGGTACTCGATGCAACTGAACTGTACATTTGAAAATGGTTAAGTTGTAGTTTTATGTTATATATATTTTAGTATAATTTTGAATAAAAATATGTAGAGAGGTGAGAATAAAGGGAAAATGGCAAAATGCCCAGTTATGTTCTAAAGATATAGATGGAGTTAAGAATGGAAGCAGAGAGACCAATTAAAAGGCTGTAGTAATAATTCAGTATAGTACTAGTGACAAAGAAAACATACATCTGAGAATGATTTAGTGGTACAATTTAGAGATTAACAAGCTGATATTTTAGAATCCTTTATCACATCTAGCTTCTGGTAAATGGTGGCACTGTTAACCAAAACATAACAGATACAAGTAAACTCACAAGCTGCCATCTTTGCCTGAGCATTTACCTAATACTCATTTATCCATCATAACTTGACTCAAATGTGGCTTCCAAAGCGGTCCCTGACTCTTTACATGCTTTCCTGATAACTCAGTTGGTAAAGAACCCACCGGCAATGCAGGAGACCTGGGTTCAATCCCTGGATTGGGAAGATCCCCTGGAGAAAGGAAAGACTACCCACCCCAGTATTCTGGCCTGGAAAATTCCATGGACTGCATAGTCCATGGGGTTGCAAAGAGTTGGACTCGACTGAGTGACTTTCACTTTCACTGACTCTACATAATCTCTCCTCTTTCGCCTTACCTCTCACCATTTCCTGGACTGAATTAGTCTTTCTCCCTTCTTAGATGTTGTAATAGTATCTTTTACATTGATATCACCATATTTCAAAATAGTTGGTTTATCTCTTTCTTCCATACACTGAGCTCCTTGAGGGCAGAAACAGTTACTAGGTTTATGAATCCATGGTACCTTTCATAGTGTGTGCTCAATAATTGAGTAAAATCAGTAAGTTATTAAAGACTTACACTAGGTTTCTTTATAACGTTCTGTACTTGCCTCTTTCTAGATTCCCCCACCCCAACCCCACTCCCACCCCCACTCAAAGTTCTTATCTATTTCAATCGTCTTGTGACAAGTCTTTCCGTGTTTATTTATTTATTTTGGCTGAGCCTTGTGGACATATGCGCTCTTAGTTCCCCAAGCGGGAATCGAACCTGCGCCCCCTGCAGTTGATGTGTAGAGTCTTAACTACGGGACTGCCAGGGAAGTCCCTAGTCTTTCTACTTTTAGCCTGTAGTTTCTCTGTGGTTGCGTGTACTCTGATGCCAGATTAATGAAGTGTTTTGGAGTGCTTACATGAAAACTTTCATTATCTTCCCACTATATAAAAAGTAAAGTCCAAATTCACCAGTCAGGAATTTAGACCTTCCACCCATGTTCTCAGAAGTTACCAGGTTTATTTCAAATTTGCCTTATCTACCTGCTTATCTTGATTCATCAAGTATTTGAGGACCTACCTTTTGCAAGACTTTATGAAAGAAGTAAGTTTACTAAATATGATATATGTTCATCATCTTTGTGTTCATTTTTTGGTCCTTTGTTTCCTTTAATGACTTCATTTCATCTTAAGGGGAAATAATATTTGGAGAACACTCAGCCATATTCATATTTAAGTAAGTTGTTCCATCTTAAGATAAGTTTAAAATAGGTTACAAGCCATCCAGCGCAATGTTTGGCTCAAAATAAAAGTTCAATAAATGCATAAACTGAATTATTTCAGTTTAAAAATTTAAAGATAGAAATTTAAGTTTAAAATTATACCAAAGAAAGTTATTAATTTATTGTACTGTTAACATTTGAGGTTTACTTGCTATTATTTGTTGTATCACTTTGAAATACATATTCAAAGCAAATTTAAGAGTACTATATTACACATGTTTTCAAAGCCTTTTTTCTATACTCTCTTTATAGGTTATATGTAAAGTCAGATGTGCAACTGAACTTGACAAACACAAGTAAGTTTCATGAGTAGCATATGTAAATTTTTTTTACTTCTCAAGGTAGAAGGGCTTGGCAGTTGAGGGTGCTTTAGCAGTTTTGTAGAAGATTATGTATTTAGATTAGTTCATAGAAAGTGAACTGAGAATCTGGTCTTCCCCCTTCAGCAGTACTGCTCCTGCAAACCTTTTTTGGTGCTCTGCCACTGTCCCACTTCAGGTGTCAGATGTAGTTTCATAGGGTCCACAAATTCTCAAGATAGATTATACTCTCATAATCAAACAGATTATGCTGTTTGGAGTGAGAATGTATAGTGTCATTCCATGAAATAAGTAATGTTTCTATACTGATTCACCTCAAAAATGAGATTGCTAAACTGGGGAGTTAGGAGCCTTGGGTTTCAGACCAATTCATCTATAAACTTGGCAGCAATGCTCCTCATCTAACCTCTTGATGCTTTTATTCTTAAACTACTATAATTCCCTTGAATGTATGGATAATTTCAAAGTTCATTTTAGGTTTCAAGCTATATAATTATTATTTTTATTATTTAACCTGAGAGAATATTAAGATCTAAACTTCTCAAACTAGAATCCTTGTATTTTGCGTGTATACTTAATAAAGATTGTTACAGATTACACATTGCCTTCCATTTTTCTTGTGTAAATTACTTACAAAGGCAAACAACATTTTGTAATTCCCTCTATTGAAAGTGACCCAAAGTAGAGGCTATTAGAATGGCAAATAAATTTCTGGATCATGTTAATTTGGAGTATAAATGTATTTGAATTGAGTTACTTTCATATAGATAGCTGTTCCAGCTACTTGATACAGAGGGCCACACCTTACCTGAAGAGTTTTTATGAGGTAGTCTAATTTTTCTTAAGGGGAAGTAGTTAAGCATTCTACTTTGGGAGTAGTTCTGTATATGCATAATAAATATGCCACTTTATAAGAAGATGAGATATTGATGGGTGTATGAAACTCTACATATATTGTCCCTATGTTCCTTTTTAGTCTTGTTTGAAATAAATGTTTGCTATAATCAGATGTTCATAAAGGGGAGCATTGTTTTAAAACACATTTCCCTTACCTTCTAAAGTTAGTATTAGTGATCAATTTAAATTTATATATGGTATATTAATTTTCCAAGAAAATTTTAGAAGCCTGCTAATTCTTAGAATGGAAAGATCAATGAAAATGTGCTCAGCAGTTACAAAATGAAAAATTCAGGATTACTTTAATTAGTTAAGATAATCCTATATTACTCTCCTTGATAGAGGCAACTGAATTCAAGTCCACATGAGATTATTTTTAAATTCATGGTTTAAAATCTGATGCCATTTTTAAATGGCTTAGTTACTAATATCATAATTGCAAAAATATCCTAAGTAACTGTGTAATTATTAAATTTGTATTTAATGAAATTACAAACAGTTTAAACTGAAGGAATTATTGTACTTAAAGTAACACACTAATTCAGTACTAAGTTTAGTTTCTCATTAGTTTTATAAAAATCTAATAAATTCATTTTCTCTTTCAGAATTCTGTTGCATTTGGGCTTTATATTGGCAAGCCTTCTCTTTTTAGTGGTGAACTTGACTTGCGCAATGTTAGTCCATGGAGATGTCCCAGAAAATCAGTTGAAATGGACTGTGTTTGTTCGAGCATTAATTAATGATAGCCTGTTTATTCTTTGTGCCATCTCTTTAGTTAGTTACATATGCAAAATTACAAAAATGTCATCAGCAAATGTCTACCTCGAATCAAAGGTAAGTGTATTTCTTAAATTTATACTTGACAATCTCACTTCAAATCCTTATCTTATGAACCATATTTTAATGGACATTTAATATTTCTTTAAAAAGCATTCTGAATGTCAGGTACATTTCTGAGCATGAAAGAATGGTCACAAGAAATTAAAAAGTATTCAAAACTTGGTGCTCACTAAACAATGGTTTTTAAACAAAGACACTTACCTTGAACATGTTGTATTTCCTATGATTTATATCCTCTGCATTGGAGGCTATAATTAAACTACATAAGCCAGAATGTATACAAATGTATCACAAACAGTCTAATATCCAAGGCCATACTAACAACTTAGGTTTCATCAGTAAGGGTGGCAGTATTGCCATTAAACAGATTTACCACTTTATGTCTATATACATTTGGGTTAGCAATGTCAAGATGTCTTTCTGGTATAGTGTTGTTTATTTGTATAAAGTTTTAGAAGATGTTACTTCACTCCATAATATGAAGTCCCTATGGTATTTGAAACAGCTACTCATGTAACTGAATTTACAAATGCCTTGCTTTTCCCTTTCCATATACTTTTGGGTCAGGAAACAAAAGCCAGTGTTAACCTGTTAACAGAGAACCATGACTGTTTCTGCTGTTGCTGATTGACAGTGTGGTTGAGTGGTGAATCAGTATCCCAGTGTATGTGTGGCATTGGGTATGGGGTACATGTGTATGGATATTGGGGTGGGGGTTTATACGTACATATGAGCTTGCTTTAATTTGGCATCATTGCCTATTCACTGACAATAAGCAAGATAGTTTCTTAAACAGTTCTCTGAAATATTTTTTAGACTTCTATATTATTATTACCCTTAATATAATCCTACTAAAGTAAGGTACTATAATTAAATGCATGGAAATCAACTTGTCCCTTAAGTTTAGGTGAAGATTTTAGTTTTATTTTTTAAACTTTTATCAATAGAAATAGGAATATAGAAACAAAAATAGAAATAGAGGAGAGAAAGAGAGACATAGAGAGACTTACTTTCAAATCCATTAATCTTGTCTGGAAATTTTTTTATCCAACTTCTAACAGTTTACTTCCTAAAAATCAAATATTTTAGTTAATTCTGGCTTCTGTATAAGTGTTAAAAAGAATACAACCACCGTTGTTGTGGTGCATAATCTTTTGATGTTGCAACAGCATCTTTTCATAGTGTGACAACACCAGGATAAATTCCTTACCTCTTTTTGTCTAGTGATAAAACATAAATGAGGCTGAATTTGAAGGCTTGTTTTCTGAATATTTACAAACTTTTTGAGTTTGGTTTTTCTCACTGTGATATACAGAATTCTCTGAATGTAGTTAAGTTACCAATGTGAGGAGGGAAGTTAATCTGATAATTCCTCCAGAATTATTATTATTATTTTTTTTTTAATTTTTATTTTTCAGTGGGTTTTGTCATACATTGATATGAATCAGCCATAGAGTTACACGAATTCCCCATCCCGGTCTCCCATCCCACCTCCCTCTCCACCCGATTCCTCTGGATCTTCCCAGCCCAACAGGCCCGAGCACTTGACTCATGCCTCCCACCTGGGCTGGTGGTCTGTTTCACCACAGATAATATACATGCTGTTCTTTCAAAACATCCCACCCTCCCCTTCTCCCACAGAGTTCAAAAGTCTGTTCTGTACTTCTGCGTCTCTTCTTCTGCCCTGCATATAGGGCCATCGTTACCATCTTTCTAAATTCCGTATATATCTGTTAGTATACTGTAATGTTCTTTATCTTTTATTTTAAATACGTTCCTGTCACTATCATATGAAAGATATGCACTTAAATTTTAAAAGTGCATGGATTCAGGATTCTCTCACAACGCTACAGAGAACATATTCAGATACATACCTATAAAGGTAAATATAATATGAGATAGTAAATTATTTGTATTATACTGTTCTGTAGTTCTTGGTTTTCCTAATTAGGTTTATTCAAATGGTACATCATCTTGCTTTCATATTTTCTTTGTAAAATGTCTAGACTCATTTTTGTTTTTTGACTTCTATAACAATATATAGTAATGGCCATTTCTTTTATTCAATCAGCAAATGTTTGTTGAGCATCTGTCTCCTCCGCTTTCAAACTGACCTTGTTTCTTGCTATCCCTAAGAGAGTTTCCTGAAAGTTCAGACTTTGGTCTTCTGTTTTTCTCTTTATTCCTCCTTCCTTCTTCTACATATTCAGCGATAATGAGATCCTCCATGGTTTGTCTCAGTCTTACCAACCTTATTTCTAAGTAGTACAGGTATGCTTCTCTGTCTCTATACCCTTAGGCTGTTTCATCTTCCTGAAATGTCTTTCCGCTCCCAGGGCTCTATTCCTGTTTGTCCTTATCTTACCCAACTTTAAGGCATAACTTTAATGTTTCTCCTTTTTATGACCTTAATTTTGTTCCTTCTTCTTCATCTCCAAAATAAAATTTAGAAATGACTTTCTGTTTGATTTCTCTTAACTTTATTCTTTTAGCTACTAGATCAGTGCTGTGACTTGGTTCTTTTTCAAAGTAGCAACTCTGACTTGCTTTTTAAATATTCGTTATTATGAATTTGAATAGTTTATTTCTTCTCTTTCAGTTTCTGGTTTTCTTACATATGTAAGGTTGTTGCTTTGTTCCATATCTATGTTCTTATATAGATACTTAATTGATTATTTTAAATCAAACTAATAAAGGCATTTAGAGCAATATGTTTTCTCAAGTACTGCCTTGGCAACTTTCCATAATATCCTTACTGTATATTATAGCAACATCCTTTGGATTTCAGCCATGTCTTAAATACTACATATTTACACATTGGTGTGAATTAGATATTATCTCTCCATATAGATAGATACTATTCTACTTTCACTTTGGTGAAAAGTCTAAAATTCAGATATATGTTCTCTTTGGGCCCTCTAACTTCCACTGGAAGTTATCAGTTTTACCCTCTGCATGATTGTCCATGCATATGACTCTGGCCTCCTGAACAATGTAGAATTTCTGTACTCCAGGTTCTTGTTGGAGAAAATAAGCTATTAGGTGTTAAACTCAAAAGCTTAATTGACAGAAACGTTACCTGAAGGATATACAGTCTGTCCATTTCCCCATCTAGTCCATATCTATTCTCTGCCTAATCCAGTTCATTATAGAGTTGTATTCTGAGACTGCATTATAGTCTGGATAGAATTGTCTTTCCTGACATATACTGGAACATCATGCTTTGGTCTACATCAGGAAATGTGTAAGAAATTTCTTGTGAGAAACACTTGTCTTAAAGTCTTATCATATTATGTTGTTGTTCCCAAGAAAAGATCTTTTCCTCCAGTTCAGTACCAAGAAAAACATTATTAAGTTCTTTTCCCTGGCTACTGTGTTCTGCAGAGGCAAATCTGTAGCTCATCTTTATAAGAGTCACAGGTGATCTTATGATACCCAGTTTTGTATCTCGTTTCATTTCGCATTCTTACCCCATCCCCACACATTCCCATATTTATTTTTTATTCTGTGTGTATCTCTGTAACTACTTCAAATTCTCTTTTGCAATGAGGGTGATATAAATGTTAAAATGTGGTTGGATATACTTTGAGATATGTTTATATCTCCTTTTCATATATATTGATTTTTTAATTAATTTGAAATGACCTTAGTGAGAGACAGTGTATCATAGTGATTAAGAGCTAGAAGAAAAAAAACCCTGGGATCCGAGAGATAAGGATATAAATAAATCCTGTCTCTCCTGTTCATTGGCTGTATGACCAATTGAGCAATTGGAAAAGTAATGAAACTGTGCAGGTTCTTCAGATTGGGATTTGAACTCATGGTCTTGATATCACACACCTGGTCTCAGCCCATAATGAAGCTCAGATTCTTAATGTCTCATCGAAGAAAGAATTCAGTGAGAGACAAAGTGATAGGTAAGAAATGGATTTATTTAGAGAGAAACACATTCTACAGATAGAGTGTGGGCCATCTCAGAAGGCAAGAGACCCTGAATATGGGGTGGTTAGTTTTTATGTATTGGGTAATTTCATAGGCTAGTGAGTGGGAGGATTATTGCAAATATTTTGAGGAAGGGACAAAGACTTCCAGGAATTGGACTATTGTCAACCTTTTGGTTTTTGATGGTCCAGCTTGAATTGTCATGGCACTGGTGGGTGTGTCACTTAGCTTTTGCTAATGTGTTATGATGGGCATATAACGAGGTCCACAGGAAGTCAGATCTTCTGTCACATTGGACCTAGTTGGTTCTAACTAGTTTTTGTCATGTCCTATGGCCATATCATTCTTTTAAAAGTTGTTCCCTGCCGCCTTGCCTCCTGTTTCAGTAACAGCATCTCTAATGGTCACTCTCCTGGTCTGTAAAATGAAAATAATGATGTTGATCTCATAGATTGTTTGAGGATAACAGTGGTACCTACCTTATAATGTTGTTATAAAAATTAAATTAAAATGAATATAAAGTGTTTAGTATAATTCCTAGCACTTAGGAAGGCTTTGTAAATGTTAGCTATTATGATCCTAATGTAATGTATACAAAAGGATGGTAATGTAGCTTCAAAAAGTTCTTGAATACCTAAAATTGTTGGCAAAATGTGTCTGGAGACAGGTCCTCTATATATAATCAAATTCTCCAAAGGAACAGTGAAAAAGATAAGAATTACTGGAGAATAGGATATCTCTTTTAAATATTTTAATTTTGACTCTATTTATATTCCATTCTGCACAGATTTTGTAATGGTTGAAGTCTCTGACATTTCATCTAATAATTGACTCATTTTTCTTAGAAATTTTTGGAACATGTATTGTTGAAAGTATACAATGACCTTTTTTATTTGTTTTTTAATTTTTTCTTAATATTATTTTTAAACTTTTTTGTATATTGTTGACATTTCATGTGTGTCTCATTAACTTTAGATAAAATGTTTCTTTTTTACAAACTCTTTATAGGGTAAACAAATACATTGTGTTTATTAATATGATCATTTGTCAGTATTAGTCCTTTTCTCCAGTTAAGTTTTTTGAATTGCTCTTTGCTTTGCCTTTCTTTGTTTTCTGTGGTATATTTGAATTTATTTACTTTTAATCAGAATTATAATATAACTTTTAACATTAAAATACATACAATAAAATTATTTTTATTCTAATATTAATTTCCATTTTAGGAAAAATAAGCATATTTATAAGAATATAGGAGACATGTTATTTTTAATGGATAAAATAGTGGCACAAAAAAGGTTTCAAATTAATTAATTAAATTAAAAGCTCAACTTTTGTACTCATCTTATCTTTGAGTGATCCTTCATACAGATAATCCCAACTTGCCATTATAGGAGCCAAAATAATGGCAGGTTGGGATTGTCTATATGAAAGACCACTCAAAGTTAGGGTGAGTACAAAAGTTGAGCTTTTAGCCTTACATCTCTGATCAAGGACATGTACAATTTTATATCTGGATAAGAGTGTAAAACAAATCATTGTCTGACTCAAGGTTAGCTTGTCTCCCTGCCTAGTTAGCTGTTTACAAATAATGCATTTTCTCTCTCTCCTGAATGTCTAACAGTTTTAATTACTATGCAAACCTTTCTGTCCCATGTTCACTCAACTCTTGATCCATATTAATTACTATATTGGGATGGAAGGCATCATCAGCATCTTGCAGAGGCGCAGTAACATTCAACTAAAGTATATTTTTGATCATTCATGGAGACCAGCTGATCCCATAAGACTCAAGAAGTAGTTTATGATTACTTAGACCACATTAAAGTAATAGACTAAAATACCATTAATGCCTGTCATCCACCACCCTGAAATGTGACTTCACCAGAATTTGTTGAGGATGATGATTAAAAAAAAAAAAAAAAGAGGCTGCATCATCCTCTATAATAGATATGATTGCTACCTTCCCAGTATTCTGATTTCTCTCTTGAGTCACTGGAATTTTTTTCATTCATCTTAAGCTGTGGTGCTTCTTTAATTTACTGCCTTCATTATTCCAGTTCTTATACTGCAAGTCTTATTTCCTATTCTGTTGCTGAACCAGTCCACCACACACTTGCCCCATTTGAAAAATCCCTGCTTACAACCCTGGGTTTATATCTTTTATCTCTTCCTAAGCTCAAGTACCTTTCCTTTATACTTCTAAATTCTTCTACTAGACCTGCCAGCATTTTCAGAAGTTTTTTATTTTTCCATGGATATAAAGTCCATCAACTTAAAGCCATCTTATCTGTAACAGTGGAGTCATTGGAGCCAGAGATCTAATTTCATTGTGTTTTAGCATCATGAAACTATTTTTAAAACTGTTTAGGCCTTATAATTATCAAAATACATTTTAAATTTACTAATTGAGATTACTTTGTTTTCTTATTTTTGATGCTTAGTTTGGCATTCTAATTTCAAAATGGAAATAGCATTTGTGAGATGGATTCAGAAACATGTGCAGGGTTCTACTTCTGCTATTGGCCAAGTAGCTTCTATTGGACTCAACCTTCTGCAGAAAGCAAAGATAAATCCTGGAAAAAATATAAAAAGTACTGACAACACTGGAGAGCAGCCTCTTAGAAGAAGGAACTGACACAGCCTGAGTTTCCTGTTTTTTACAGCTTCTAGCCTGAGGAAAAGTCCCATCCATGGGGCAGTCAAAAGTTGAAGAGAAACCTGCTATCTTACTTGCTTGAAGAATCACAAGCAAAATCACAGGGCAAAATTCAAGAAACTATTCCAAATGGAAAGTCAGTGGAAAATCTCAGGAAGAAGACAGCCAAGTAGAGGAAGGTCCAAATGCTGATTTTAAACTGCCAAATTTTTATCTGATACTTGAACTAGACATGTTCAGGACATACTCTAAGCAGCAGCACAGTAAAGGTTAAAGAAATTGAACTGAGATTTCAGCTGCTATTCATGCATGGGAGATAGTTTGAGATTTGAGTCTAGCCAGCTTAATCTTTTGCTAAAAATAAAAAAATTTTTAAGGGAAAAGAAAAATCAATACATTTTAGAAAACTATAACAGCATCCAAACTCTAAAACATGGCTCTCACAATGTCCAGAACAGAATCCAAGGTCACTAGATATATGAAGAAACAGGAAAACTATAACTTATACTCAAGAGCAAAAAGAAAAACTCAGAAAGCAATCATTGGTGGCAGTCTCAGATGTTAACCCAGGTGTTGAATTTATCAATGATTTTATAATATGCTCAAGGATATGAAGGAAATATATATTAATACTTGAATGAATTAATAAGAAATCTTAAGAGAAATAGAAACTATTTTTTAAAACTACCAGAAAGTTTAGAATTAAAAAATACAGTATTTAAAATTAAATAGTCACTACTTGGGCTTAGCAGCAGATTGGAGATGAAAGAAGAGTCAGTGAACTTAAATCAATCAGAAATTATCCAATCTGAAGACCAGAGGATGCTGGGGGACAGGGAGGGGAGATGACAATGAAATGAACAGAGTCTCAGGGTCAAATTATGTATAATTGGAATTCCCAAAGGAAAAGAGGAAGAAAATGAGATTGGGAAAAAAATGTGTGAAGACATATGACCTAAATTTTCCAATTTTGATGACAGACATAAATTTGCAATTTCATGAAGCTCAGCAATCCCAATCAGGATAAATATAAAGAAAATCTCACCTAGGTTCATTGTACCAAGGTGCTTGAAGTGAGAATGAAAGTGTTATTTGCTCAGTTGTGTTCAACTCTTTGTGACCCCATGGACTGTTGTAGCCTGCCAGGATCCTCTGTCCATGGGATTTCCCAGGCAAGAATACTGGAGTGGGTTACCATTTCCTCCTCCAGGGAATCTTCCTGACCCAGGAATCGAATCCACGTCTCCTATGTCTCCTGCATTGCAGGTGAATTCTTTACCCACTGAGCCATCGGGGAAGTGCTTAAACCTAAAAAACCTTAAAAAAGTGCTTAAAACCTAAAAAAAGAAAATTTTGTGAATGGAGAAGAATGACACATACATAAGGGAACATTGATTCAAAGGATCAGTCACTTCTCATCAGATGTAATACAGCCTGAAGACATGGAAACGATATCTTTGAAATGCTGAAAGAAAAATGTTGTCAACTCTGAAATCTGTTATCTTGCAAAAATATTGTTAAAGAATTATGAAGAAGTAAAAACATCTTCAGATAAAAGAAAAAGAAAACAAAGAAGATGCACTACTAACAGACCTACACTACAAGAAATGCTAAGAGAATTTTACAGACTGAAGAGGAATAAAATTGGCTTGAATTTTAGCTCTTCAGGAAGGAATGAAGAACACAAGAAATAAAAAATGTGTGGGTAAATATAATTTCTTAATTTCTTTAAAATAAATATGACTGTGCAAAGCAGACATTATAATGTGAGGCTTAGGTGTGTAGATACAATACATAATTCTCTGTATAGTATATAGAACAACTATAGCACTGTAGCATAAAGGACAGGGCCTATATGGTCACAGTTATTATATTTTACATCAAGTGGAATAATATTAACAATTATTTAGACTATGAAAAGTTAAGGATATATTTTATAATCCCTAGAGCAGTGATTCTCAAACGTTTTGGTGTCAAGATCCCGTTACAATACTAAGAATTACTGAGGACCCCAAAGAGATTTTGTTTATATAACTTATATCTACCTATATATACATCTTAGAAAAAATGAGAAATTAAAAATATTCATTTATTAATTCTTTAAAATACCAATAATAAATCTATTCTATGTTAACATGAATAAAATGTTTTTATGCTAGATAATTATATTTTCCAAAACAAAAGTAAGTTAGTGAAAAGATTGACATTGTTATACATTTTGAAATCTCTTTAATGTCTGACTTAATAGAAGACATCTGGATTTTCATATCTGCTTCTGCATTCAATCTGTTGTGATATGTTGTTTAGGTTGAAGTATATGAAGAAAATCCATCCTCACATATATATATAGTTGGAAAATGGAGGAGAATTTAAATAGCCTTTTCAGATAATTGTGGATATTCTTCTTTAATACCACACCAAAACTCTGAAGTGGAGGTTTCTTAAAGGTTAGTTGCCATATAGAATCTAAAGCCATATTAGTGAACTTTCTGTACTTTCCATTGGTCTGTCTTACACTTTGAATGAGTTATAACATCATGCATTGATCATAGGAAAAGAGTGGTCACAGATCTTCAAAATGTTGATACATTTCATTAGACAATATCCAGAATCACTTTTGTTAATACTACCACTGGCCGCATCAAAGAAAGTATTTAAGTTTGGGAAACTGCGAGTCTTACAGTGGATACAGGTACTTACAAGTCTTCAAAAATTCTAATTTTCACTTGAAAGTTCATATTTCATCATTGGCAATAAATATTATTAGATGTTTTCTTTGACATGACAGGCTCATTTCATTTATTTTTGAAAAAAGAAGTATGCTTATTAACCAAGTCTAAATGACCGTTGTTTGTCTGCCATAGCTGTCTGTTAAGTAGAAAATGGGGTTTCATGAAAAAAGTGACTCACAAGTTCAGCTCACAAGTCAAACAGCCACATAAGTGCTTCTCCTCAAGATAACTACTGTGCTTCAGTATACAGCAGAATTACTTCAGTGCATATCCTATCTCATCACACAGAATATTAGATAGATAGGTACTGGGGGGTCAATACTTAATAAATATTTTCACTGTTTCATCAGGGATATTCTTAAATGAACTTTCTTTTTTAACTGGGAGTGCATAGTAGTAAAGAACATAATACTGTTTGGTACCACTGCATTGATTTGTGCTCCAGCCCACAGTTTTACCATCGACTATTTCTGTACCATTAGTGAGACTATCAGCGCAATTGGCCCAGGATAAATAGTCAGAAGAATTTTCAACACTTTGAATATTTCAGTACTACTTCTCAGGCATTGACATGAGTATCTTGTATGATTAATTGGTGCTGACACCAAATGAATACAAACAAAATTAGTCCTGCTATATCAGATTTATTTATTTTTAAGGCAAAAATAGTAACACAAGTCTATTGATAAGGCATTAAATCACTATGTTTTTAGTTAAATCTTTGAATCAGTAAATTTCTATATTGGAAAATGGTAATGCATGTTTCATCCAGGAGGCATTCAACAATGTTAACTTTTCAAGGCTTTACTAGTCTCTCAGCTATTGTGATTGGTTTGCCAACCAATGCAGTATAACAACTTAGCCTATAAAATGCCTGAATGGTTTTTTAATTTCTAGTTTGGAAAGTTATAAAAACAATTTGTGGCATTTAAATGCTCACCACACCTACATTTACAATTACAATTGTTTTGCTTTAATCTCTGAATGATTGATCTCAAAATGATGCTGCAGCTTAACTTGGACATAATGTTCTGTCACAAAAGACAATGAGGTAAATTATTAACATTTATAAAACTTATTGAAAGGTAGTTTCATTGCATTTCATTTGATAAAACAGGAAATCAGTGTCACCCAGTTACTTTATATAGATTTCTTTCTTCACTGAGTCAGAGAATTCTAACACTTTCAACTTTCTCAGTATCTTAGAAGTAAACAGAAAAGCTGTGTGTAGAGAAAAATATTTGTTATTCTAATAAATATACATAACATAAAATTTATGATTTTAACCATTTTTAAATGTACAGTTCAGGGACATAAAGTACATTTACATTGTTGTGTAACCATCACCACTGTCCATCTCCAGATCATCTTCATCATCCCATACTGAAACTTTGTACCAATAAAAAGATAAGTCCCCATTCCTAAGCCAATAATCCATTCTTAAATATGTAAAGAATTATAATTTTTCATTTTAGACTAAAATGTGATTAATTTCTAAAATGAGTTTAATATTAAATTTAATATTTTAAGTTTTTATTTAAATGCTTAAATATTATGAAACAAACATATTAATTCTACCTAGTCTTATTGTGCTGCCATGTAGATACAAGGAAAAATTTAGGATTTCATTTCATTTTTTTTTCTTTTGGCTACACCCTGTGGCTTGCTGGATCTTACTCCCCAACCTGAGTTTGAACCCAGGTCACAACAGTGAAGACATCAAGTCCTAACCACTGGATTACCAGGAAAGTCCCCCTTTCTCGTCTTTCCTTCTAGGATTTCAGAATAACTACTTGTTTGGGGATTGCCCTGATGGTCTGGTGGCTAAAACTCCATGCTTCCACTGCAGGGGGTATGGGTTTGATCCCTGGTTGGGAACTAGGAACCCACAGGCCATGTTATGGGCATTGCCAAAAAAGAAAATAAACCTAACTGTTTGATAATAATGAGGTTTTAGCAGGTATATCAGGTATAACTAAAGAAAATTAACAAGAACCCAATAAAGATACAGAGAACAAGCTGAGTTAATCTCTGAAAATGGATGTATTTATACCCTAAATCTATTATATCAGGAACCTATTAATAGAAAACACAAGAACACACATGGATACAGAGTGTTGACACCATCACATATCATAAAGCCTCTGGAAAACTCTGCTGTATATACAAAAGAGAATGAAAATATAATAGGCAAATAACATCTTAGTACTCTTGTTTTTAAGCATCTTGATTTTGATTTTTAAGATCCCGGGGCCACACTTTAAGGACTGCTGCCCTAGAGCAACCACTTAAGGCAAAAAGAAAACAACAAGGAATAGAAAAGTATAGTTAAAAGTTCAATAGATAAATTAAAATGGAGTTCTAAAAGATATTCAATTAACCAAAAGATGCAGGAAATAATGGATAGGGGAACAACAAATAAATATGTAAATAGTAAAATGTAAGACCTAAATTTAAACATATCACTAATTATAGTAAATGTTAATGGACTGAACACTCCTGCTAAAAGGTAGAGACTGTCAAAATGAATTTCAAAAAAAAAAACCCATCTATACTGTGACTTCCAGAAGGCACTTTAAATATAAAGATAGATATAAGTTGAACAAGGAAACTAATATACTATTCATTCAGTAAGTGTAAGAAGGCACTTTAATATTAAGCAAAAGAGTTGTCAAGACAAAGAGTATTACCAGGTACAAAAGTTAAGCAAAGAATATTACCAAATATAAAGAGGTACAGTTCATCAAACACAAAAATAATAGATGTGTATATGAAGCCAAATAGTAGGAATAAAGAGGAGGAACTTACCAGGTAGTAAGAAATAAAGGGATAAAAATCCCCACAATCATAGTTGGAGCTTTTAGCATCCTAGGCTCAGTCCCAATTCATGAGCCTCAGGAGATGTAGGTTCAATCCCTGGGTTAGGAAGATCCCCTGGAAGAGGGCATGGCAACCCACTGCAATATTCATGCCAGGATAACCCCATGGATAGAGGAGCCTGGCAGGCTGCAGTCCACAGGGTCACACAGAGCTGGACACGACTGAAGTGACTGAGCACACACATGTAATCTCTTACACTTAGAGATACAGAATCTAGCAACACTGGTTTAACATTTGAAAATCAGTCAATCAATGTAATTCACTACATTGAGAGAACAAAAGAGAAAAGATAAATAATCATTTGAATAGATGAAGCAAAAACATGTGACAAAATTCAGCACCCTTCATGATTTAAAAATAATCGCAATGAAACTTTAAGCCAATAGGGAATAGAAGGAATGTTCCTCAACCTGATAAAAGACATCTCTAAAAAACCTGCAATCTGTGTCACACTGAGAGTATTGAATGTTTTGCCCTTAAGGTTGGGAACAAAGCAAGGAAGTCCATTGTCACCATTTCTATTCAGTAGTCCAATAAAACAAAAATAGAAGGTATAAAATTAGAAATTAAGAAGTAAAACTGTATTTTACGTCTATGACTCCTTTGCTGCCCTGCATGTAAGATCTTCAGTACCATCTTTCTAAATTCCATATATATGCATGCATTAATATGCAGTATTTGACTTTCTCTTTCTGACTTAATTCACTCTGTATAATAGGACAACCCAGAGGGATAGGGTGGGGAGGGAGGCGGGAAGGGGATTCAGGATGGGGGGACACATGTATACCTGTGGTGATTCATGTTGATGTATGGCAAAAACCATCACAATATTGTAAACTAATTATACTCCAATTAACATAAGTTAACATTTTTTAAAAAACCACCTAGCCCATCAAAAAAAAAAAAAGGAAAACTAATTGCAGATAACATGGTTGCTTAAGTAGAGCATCCTGAGGAATCATGAATATAGCAAGTTCTCAGGATACAAAGTCAAAATGCAAAATTACATGATTTTCATATATACTAGGTATAATCAGTTTGAAAATTAAATTCAAAAAGCAATTCTATAGCATAAAAAAACCAAAATACTTAGGAATCTATTTTGCAAAAAACAAGCAGTACCTCTATACTGAAAACTATTACATATTGCTGAAGGAAATTAAAGATCTAAATCATTGAAGACCATTATTTATGGATTAGAAGATACAGTATTTTTAAGATGACAATTCTCCCCACAAAAGATCTATCAATAAAATGCAATCCCAATTATAATTGCACCTTGCGGCTTTAAAAAATAGAAATTGACAAATTTATTCTAAAATTTATATGGATATACAAAGGACCTAAAATACTTTTAAAAAGTAGTGCTTTCCAATAGAATTTTCTGTGATGATAAAAATATTATGTATCTGTACTAGCCAATATGTGACTATGGAACACCTGAAAGAGGACTAGTGTTACAAAGGAACTGATCTTTTAATTTAACATGTTTAAATGTGATTATGTAAATACATGTGGCTAACGGTTATTGTAGTGAACAATGCAGAAGGTAATTCTGAAAAAGAAGAGTTAGAACACATGACTTTGAAACTTAGTGTAAAACCATAGTAATTAAGACATAGACAAACATAATAGAGAGCCTGGAAACAATCCACACTTAAATAATCTTGATTTTTGACAAAGGTGCTAAAACAATTCAAAGGGAAAGCTAGTGGTGCTGGAACAACTGGATATCCACATGAAATAAAATGAACTTCTAGCTGCATCTCATATACACACAAAAATTCAAAACGGGTCACAAATTTAAATATAGTTCAAAAAAGTCTAAAGCTTTTAAAACTAAACATAAGAGATTATCTTTACAGTTTGGGTACAGGCAAAGATCTCTTCAGTTCAGTCACTCAGTCATGTATGATCCCCTGCAATCCCATGGACTGCAGTATGCTGGGCTTCCCTGTCCATCACCAACTCCCAGAGCTTGCTCAATGTCCATTGAGTCAGTGATACCATCCAACCATCTCATCCTCTATTGTCCTCTTCTCCTTCTGCCTTCAATCTTTCCCAGTATCAGGGTCGTTTCCAATGAGTCAGTTTTCGTATCAGGTGGCCAAAGTATTGGAGTTTCAGCTCAGCATCAGTCCTGCCAATGAATATTCAGGACTAATTTCCTTTTGAACATCTCTTAAGCAGATCATTGAAAGTAATCACAAAAGAATAACAATAAATTAGACTTAATTAAAATTAATTTTTCCCATCAAAAAGCAAGACTAAGAAAATGCTAAGGCAAACCACAGATTTTAGGGAAATATTTGCAATGCATACATCTGACAAGGAATCATTTCCAGTATATGCACGAACTGTCTACAACTCAATAATTTTGAAAAAGACAGCCCAATTTAAAAATGGTCAAAGATATGAACAGACTTTTCACAAAGAAGATGTACAAATGGCCAATAAACACAATATCGTTAGTCATCTGAGGAAATGCAAATTAAAACCAAAATATCTACAGCATGGTTAAAATTAAAGAGATTGACAACTCCAAATGTTATCTAGGAATTGGAACAACTGGAACTCTCATATTTTGTTGGAAATATAAAATTGTACATCCACTTTGGGGAAAGATCTGACAGTTTCTTATACCGCTGAACTTAAACCTATCACATGACCCAGCAACTCCATTCTGAGGTATTTACCCAAGAAAAGCAAAAGAATATGTCCACAAAAAGATTTGAGTAAGAACATTCACAGAAACAGTCCATCAACAGAAAAGGTGGATAAACAAATTCTCATATAAACTCATTCATGTAATTATACAGTGGAATTAGTGGGGTTAACTGTCCTGGTTTGCCAGGGACTCAAAGAATTTCTGGAATATGGGACTTTCAGTGCTAAAACTAGGAAAGTTTTTTAACTAGGAAACTTTTGAGCAAACCAGGAGTTGGTCACGTTCATTGTCCACCTCAGCAGTGCGAAGACCTAACTACTGGTACATTCAACAGCATGGATGAATCTCAAAACATTATGTTGAGTGAGTGATACCTACACAAGAGTTCATATTCTATAATTTCATTTATGTGAAGTTCTAGAGTAAGCAGAACTAAGTTGTGGTAAAAACAAAAGCAGGGGAATATTTGTGTCTGAGGGGTTGACTGGTGGGGAACGGATGTCAGAGAACATTCAAGAGTGATGGTAATGTTCTTTATTTGTATACACCAGTTGTCAAAATCTAATGAATGGTAAGTTGAGGTTTCTGCATATCTGTGTCCTAAAAGTACCTATAAACAAATACTGAACTCTACTTAATGGTAAGCATACTGGAGTGAGGTCTAACTCTTCTTTACTTATCAAGTGTGGGAATTTTTAAAACAATGGTTTGTAGATGTCTGAAGTAGAGGAAGGGAGAATCATTCTTTGAGGATAGCTCCTGAGTGGAATTGTTTGTCATGACTATTCAATTTAGAAAAATTTTCTCTAACTTTCCAATAGCACTTTCCATGTGGCTGAATCCTTATCTTTTGTTTTATGGTCCTATATTTTGTGGGAAGAATCTTGTTTTCTAAATTGGTGGACTTCTTTCTCTATTATATGTATGTAATTTGGCTGCAATTTTGCTTTGTTAATTGCTCTGATACTATTCTTTGCTCACACTTCTTTGCAGTTGTTTTTTTTTTTTTTTTGCAGTTTTTTATAATATTTACAAGTGTAAGTAGAGAAACTCCATATTATAAGATGTTATTACTTTTAGCAGTCATAGTATTTCTTAAAGCAGTAACTATAAATTTACTTGTGGTTATATTAAAGGATTGGAGAAGGCAATGGCACCCCCACTCCAGTGCTCTTGCCTGGAAAATCCCATGGACGGAAGAGCCTAGTAGACTGCAGTCCATGGGGTCGCACAGAGTCGGACACGACTGAACGACTTCACTTTCACTTTTCTCTTTCATGCATTGGAGAAAGAAATGGCAACCCACTCCAGTGTTCTTGCCTGGAGAATCCCAGGGACGGGGGAGCCTGGTGGGCTGCCGTCTATGGGGTCGCACAGAGTCAGACACAACTGAAGCGACTTAGCAGCAGCAGCAGCATATTAAAGGATGATAATGCTTACAGCATTCTAACTTTTCTTGTTACTTAACTTTTCTGTAATAATATAGTACTTTTAAAATGGAAACTGGATTGCTTTTAGATTAGCTTTTTATTAGCAACATTTTTTTGGATTCATAATATATATGCACAATAAAAATGCACATTGTGGAAAAGCTTAGTCTTGATTAAAAAATTTAATCTTGCTAGGATTTTATTTTCACACATACTTTTTGCTGTAATAGTGAGTTAGCTCAGAGAAGATACACTATTGCTCTCCCAAAATCTTTCAAGATATATTTCATCTTTAAGTTTGCTTTCTTCTCATTCACCTCTAAAAATGTGTTGTTCTTATGAGCATGTCAGTTATAATAATATTTCTCAATCCTACCAAACCCATTGAAACCGTCTCATAAATTTTAATAACCTATTTCTATGCTGAAATTAATAGATTGTTTAACGTACATACACACATAACTTCAAAAATTCAGTGCAACTGCCCTAATTGTAATATAATGAGAAAATAAAAGGAAAGTAATTAATAAATATTTGAATGTGTAGATTTGAGGGTATGCTATAGTGGTCAGATGCTTGTATCTACACATAGAAATTGTGAATGAGACTATGAATGCAGACTGTTACAGGTGTGTTGCTTTTGCACTATATACCACAAGCAGTACTGCTGTCACTTTCACACCTTTCTGAAATATTTGACTGTTCTTGATAAAGGTCTGAACAAAAAACAAAGGACAAATTTCCCTCAATTTACATGCTATGTGTGTTTCTGGATATGTTGGCATCTATTTAAGACTAGACAAGCATAAACTTTATATTTAAAACAGATTTGGGTTCTGGCTGAGATCATTATGCATAAGTTTTTCATCTTCATAAATGTCCAAGAGGACATGGGGAAGTTATAAAGGTCAGAGAATTCTCTTATGTGGAGAACTCTCCTGTAAATTGTCAATCATCCAGCAGCCCTGGCCCTTGTGTGGTGAATGCCATCATTTCCGCTTAATCATTGTGACACTAAAATACAAACTTCCAAAACACCGTATTAGGTGTTTTTCACAATATATGTTTGGCAATTGTGTCACTTTTCAGAATAATGTATTTAAGATAAATAGGATTACAAAGAAAAGCAGCTGTATTCAAATATTTCAGGTTAAGAATCTCTGCAAAAGAGGATACCACACCCTTCTTCAATATATACTTTCCAGTTGACAACCACTGTTATAACCAGTATTATAACCATTGTTATATTAAGCTTTCTTTCTATATTTCAGGAAATGGTGAAAGCTTTAGTATTAAAATATTTTGGATTTGAAAGTGCATTTGGGTGCTTGCATCATTTTGTCATCAACATAACAATATCAACAGAGGATTAACATTAACTCTAATAGAACAAAGCAAATAGTGCAGGAATTGTGTTTCTATTCTAATTTTACTTCTTATTGGAAATTAAGTGTATCAAATGAACTAATGTTTCTATTTCCCATTCTTTTCTCATTGTGCCTAAACTACCTCTTTGATTAACATCGATCATTTGCCAACTTGTTTATTCATATATTACTTAAGGAAGTAAGGTAACCTTGGCTGAACAAAATCTTCCTCCAGCTGCTGTAGGCAAGTTGACAAAGAACTTACATGTATTAACATGGTAGTTGAAACACAAGTGGTTCTAAAAATAGGAATTGTAAAGCATGATAATCAAGAATTGATTTCAACTAGCACTCACTCAGCGTTTTCTAGGAGTGCATTGCAAGAGGTGACTATATTGTATGTGGACAATATTTATCATGACAAATGTGTAGGCTATTGTGATGATGACTTTTATTTCTTTTAGGGTATGTCTCTATGCCAGACTGTTGTCGTAGGCTCTGTGGTCATTCTTCTGTACTCTTCAAGAGCATGTTATAATTTGGTGGTGATCACCATATCTCAGGATACATTAGAAAGTCCATTTAATTATGGCTGGGATAATCTTTCGGATAAGGTAAGAATCTAGCATGTATTGCGAATCTAAGTGAATGATAATGAAGTTAGCCTGACTAGGAGAATGTTTTTAAGTGTTTGACTTACAAACACTTTTATGGAATCTCTAGCCACTATCAGTAATCATACTTCAAAGTTCTATGTTTAAAAATTCTCATTCATATGTGGCAGTTGAAATCATTCTTCAGAGAGAACTTCTCCCAAAGTAGTATTTTCTTTTCTTTTTGTGAATAATATTAACAGTGCATTAAATCTATTGGTTATAAATGTATTTTACTAATCTGTAAAGGATATTGTTTAAGTATCTCTAGATAAGCTGATATTCTGTCATTAGCTAGTAAATATGGTTATGTCTTTAATT
Organism: Muntiacus reevesi; assembly: GCF_963930625.1. Taxonomy (NCBI): domain Eukaryota; kingdom Metazoa; phylum Chordata; class Mammalia; order Artiodactyla; family Cervidae; genus Muntiacus; species Muntiacus reevesi. The sequence goes on along the minus strand of NC_089255.1, from coordinate 11,512,113 downwards.
TGCTAGGATGAAATTAATTCTCTCTTACCCAAGAACCACATATAACCTAAATATTTGGCTCAGTTTTAGATGTATGACTTTTATGAAAATCTGACATTGTCAGTCTTGAAAATGGGAGTGCTTTCATAGTTTCTTGGGTATCTAGGTGTATTCTGTAATGACTCCTGGTACCCTTGCTATGCATATTTGACCTCCCAGCGTTCTCCATCCTTCTATTAGAAATAGTCTGACCTAGCTGCATGTCATATCTTTATTTATATTAATTTAACTTTGCACTGAATTTGAGCATTCTGGAACACTATTTTATCAGAATTTTAATTATATTTCGAAGAAGGAATTTTCACATTTGGTTCCGCGTGGCAGATTCCCTTCACTCCTTTCCCATTTCTCTTTCCCCACATCTATTTGAATAGAAACAAATTCAACATGGAATTTAAGCCCAAAAGCATGTTTTTAAAAGAGCTGAGCGACTTGCATGTTACATTTCTCTACAGGTGTAACTCAGGGTAAGTGCGATTATTTTGCCTTTGGAGGAGCTGGAACCTGTAGTCTCTTCAATAACCCTCCTCAGACTATGGGACCTAAACCACCCACACCACTACCCATGTATTAAAAATATTTTCATAAATTGATGTGTTGACAAAGTTAATACCTCTTTATTCTACTTAACATCAAGGCATTTTATGATCTTTAAAGAATAAATATTATTACATGAGAAGCCATAAAATATGGAAAATTAATTTAGAGTTCTATGTGCTTGTAAGTTGATCTTTTAACTTACCGTACCTGAAGCAAGTTGTTTGTGGAGGGTGATTCCTTACATGTAAGACTGATTTTAAAACTCTTCGACCATATTCTATTCACAGGCTCACGTAAAAGATGTAAGTGGAGAAGAGTATATTGTATTTGGAATGGTCCTCTTTCTGTGGGAACATGTGCCAGCATGGTCAGTGGTACTGTTTTTCCGGGCACAGAGATTAAACCAGAATTTGGTATGATATCATAACATTACCTAATGCCTGTTCTTATTTTTAAAAATAATAGAACATTTATATTGATTTTCTATTTTTGGCAAAAACTAAAAAGGATTATAGATCTCAACCTCCTTTCTTAGTTGAAAAGTAAATCTTCATATTCTATCTACTACATTGTTCACAGGCACCTGCTGGCATGATAAATAGTCACAGTTATAGTTCCAGAGCATACTTCTTCGACAATCCGAGACGATATGATAGTGATGATGACTTGCCAAGACTGGGAAGTTCAAGAGAAGGAAGGTAGTTGCACTGAATTAGTACCAGCATAGATTTTTTTTAAAAATCTAACCCAAATATGAAAAGGGTGATTTGCTGATGCGTATCAATATATAAGATCATTTAACATTGGCGCGTAGAACAGTAGATGTTAAACCCACGATGAGACCTGTACTGTAAAGAATTATCATCTGCTCCTAAGTCCATATGTTACCTTTATTTGAGAAATGCCTTTGGGGGTAAAATGGCACCCTTTCATTTCAGGATCCCTCGTTAGTTCAAAGCTGATGGGGGTTGGTGAGCAGAGAAGAAATACTATTATAGTGATTATATATGTTTCCATATCTACTGTGCTGTTCAAAATTCACAGAGAAACCCTAAATAAAACTCCTGGGAAGCTTAGCTACTATAAGAAATCTTCAGTGCCCTCCTTGTTCCAAAATCATTACAAGTCCATACCATTTTAGCTTTGTATCAGTGCAAAGAGAAAGCCTTAATGCACATTACATAATGCTTTGAGTTTGATATAGCATTTTCCCTAATCCTCACTTCATCTGGACAAGTTACTTAACCTCAATTTTTTGTCTGTTTTTCATCTGTAAAATAAGGATAATAATAGAACCTATCTGATAGGATTGTTGTGAAGATTGAGTGCATGTGTGCGTAAACATACATATGTATGTCCTAGAATAAAGCCCAGTACATAATAAGCACTATATTACTATTATTATTATCATCTGATAATCAAGTTCTACTAATTTTGAATGGCCTTTATTCATTCTTTTCTAATATGTGATATAGAATCAAGGATATTAGATAGAAGTTATTGAATTTTGTAGAAAGCCATTATTTGGCAAAGAACATAATGCATTAAGAACTAGAAGTGCCAACATGAGTTATTATGTCCTGATCGCAGTCCTTTTTTGCCCTTTTTTTGCAGTTTATCAAACTCACAAGGTTTGGGCTGGTATGGCACCATGACGGGCTGTGGCAGCAGCAGTTACACAGTCTCTCCCCACCTGCATGGACCTCTGACAGACACTGCTCCTTTGCTGTTCACTTGTAGTAACTTAGATATGAACAGTCACCATAGCTTATACGTGACACCACAGAACTGATGGCATTACCAAGTTGTGATTCTTCAGTCATTTTTCATGAATGTGTATGTTCAATGTGTTTAAATTCCATCTGCATAAACATTCCATTATCCGTTACAACTGAAAACAAAGCCTGGAAATGTGGCTGAATCCAGTGGAGGACACAGCTGTTACTTTTGACCTCGTCCTGGTAAAATGAAGTACAATGGAAAATCTGGAGCCAGAGAAAAGAAGGATTAGATCTTAAGGGACTTGATGGCCTCCAAACATCCTGACTTTGGAATATCAAACGCATATTTGCACTTTTATCTTTGTTCTGAAAGAGTACACTGCAGTCCCCAAAGTCGTACCCAGTGTTCACACTGGGATGTTATGTTGTACGTCCAATCAGGAGGCAGTTTCCTCATGAAAATCAAAGCCTGTATATCCAGCAGTGTACTCCATGTGGAATTCTTACCCAATAAAGTTTATAGTGTCAACAGTGCACAGAATGAAGGCATAAAAATGTATCATTCTTTTGAAAGATCTATTGAGAATATGTAATCATTGAAGATAGTTCTTTTAAGCATGATTGTACAGTACTAACTGAAATTATTCAAACAATCATTATAAAGAAATGATACTAGTAATCCTTTACAGTGAGGACCAGCAGTGTTCTTTGGAAAGCCACAGTCATTTCTTCAAGAGCAAAGTATACCAATCAAAATTACGTGACTACTTTGAGTAGAATTGGACAAGTGATTATCCTGTATGGTTAAGATAATGCAGTAGTTTAAGCATGATTCTTCAAGAAAACAACAGCAATTTTTGTGTAGGGAGATATTGATAGAAATTTCTTAGGACTAAAGTTTACAGATGCATTTAAGAATTATTCAGAAAATATACAATTCTAAGTTAAAACATGAATACATTTTCAAAGGCATTCAATTAGCTGAAATAAAATATAGCAAATCATACCTATTATTCCTATGAATCAGGATTATCCTCAGGTAAATTAAATCATGATATGTTATTGCAGTGAACTCAAGTGCAATACTTTGTAATACATATAATTCTTCCTTTAGTTTTCATTTTAATATCTTGCATATGAGCAAAACCAAATTAAATTTAATTCAAATTAATTCCAGCACTAGACTAAATGAACAACTCATGTGAAGGTACTAACTAGGTAAGTATAAAAGCCAGTGGTTAACAATATTGGAGTACTTTCAGAATTACATTAAAACTATCTTGAACATCCTATCTTAGATCTAAAATATATATATATATATATATATATATATATATATATATATATATATATATGGTAGGCTAAAGTGATAGAGAATTTTAAAATGCACTTTCTACCAATGTCTATATGGAAAAAAGTAGATGCTAAATACCTCAAGAGCCCAAGGTAAAAGGCAACATTGGGAAGCTGTCACAACATGCTTAAAGATGACTATATATGGCTATTTGCTAATCTGTTTCTTCAGAACGGGAACTAATACAACTATCTTTTTCTGTCTTTACTTTGATTAAAAAGTTATATTCTTTTTCTTCTCTTACATAAAACATCTTTCAACTTGTTGATTGATTCAGTAACTTCACAGAAGTATAACAGTACGTGAAACCCCAAGAAAAAAATGAAATTTTTAATGCTTTTGATCTCTTGGGAAGCTGGTACACAGCCAAAGAAATTTCATCTTTTTATCATACAAAATAATTCTGAATTCAGTCCAAAGCATAAACTTATACATGTCACTTTGGATTTATAGTAAATTCTCTCAATGCAACCAAATTATTTAAAAATTTATAGTATAGAATTTATAGGTCATAACAGGACAACATACCATGCACTTACCTGAGTGTATTTTTACTACAAGTTCAGTTACTGGGTTTCTTTTCAGAATGCCAACTATTTATTTTCTTAATAATGTTAGGTATTTATCTAGAGCTAACTAAGAAGATGTGTTGCCTTTGTTAATCCTTGGGGTTCAAAGTGATACATGTTTTCTAGGAAAGTTTCCCCAGACTTCCTTACATAATGCTCCTATTTGACCAGATAAGTGAGGATTACTTTTTAAGAATACTTCTGATAAAATAACCTGGTTTTTTCAGTTGCATTAGTTGATTCTTCCAAATCTGAGATTTGTAAATTTCTTATCCTTGACCAGGGAACCTGAATTCTTGCATTTGTCTCCTTATAGACATCTCCCACAACAAATCACCAAAGACAAAGAAAGATAAGCTTCTGGCCCAGTTTTTGCTTAAAAATTCCAAAGCACTAGGAGCACTTTAAGTCTGGTCTTGAAAGAAGGAGTTGTTTATCAAATCAAAGGGCTATCGATCCCCTGTTCATCCTGCACTGAAGCACATGATGACAATTTCAAACCTTCTTTTTGGTTCACTAACTAGAAAAGAGAATTTCATTGCTTAAGTGTATAATTCTACAGTGATTAGCAGTACTTGTTTTTATTGTTTCATTTGGATGGTCATTAATTTTGAAACTCTTGCCACTCACTATAGCTGGTAGTAGTTTTATGAAAGATGTAATTTATAGCTAAAGTGGCTTTTTTAAGCATAGCTGCCTTTTTTATTGTTTAACAGTGTTTCTCAGCTATAAAATCAGTGTCAAACTGGTTATAAAAGTATAGCTGTGGCCAATGAATGTATTTATTTGTTTCACTAAATTGTAACAAAACACTACTGTTAAAAATAAAAGTGTTTGTGCTTTTATTTGGAGGTCTGGTTTTCTTAATCTCTTTTAACAGATTACACCCATTGAGTTTCTGTCATGTAAGTATAAGAAGCCAACCACAGGAAAGAGAAAAATACCTAGAGTTACAAATGACAGCTTACTTTTAGTGAGCTTGTAATTACAGATATTCCTTGGCTTGTCCTAAGTGAAAATGCATCTACTACAGCTGGCCTAGAACATCACAGCCTAGACTAGCCTTCCTTCAGTTCAGTTCAGTTCAATCGCTCAGTCCTGTCCGACTCTGCAACCCCATGAATCGCAGCACACCAGGCCTCCCTGTCCATCACCAACTCCCGGAGTTTACTCAAACTCATGTCCATCGAGTCAGTGATGCCATCCAACCAACATGCTCAAAACACTTATATTAAACTACAGTTGGGCAAAACCATCTAACACAAAACCTGTTTTGTAATAGAGTGTTGAATATCATGTATAATTTATTGAATACTGTACTGAAAGTGAAAAACAAAACAGTTGTAATTGGTACGGAATGGTTGTGTATGGGTTGTTTACCCTTGTGACTGCGTGGCTGAGGGGGTGCTGTGGTGCTGCCACTGCCCCAAATCATGAGAGAGGTCCCTACTGCATATCACTAGCCGGTGGGGGGGCGGGGTGGAGGGAACAAAATTCAAAAGTGGAAGTACAGTTTCTATTGAATGTGTATCACTTTTGCACTGTTGTCAAGTTGAAAAATCTAAAGTCGAACTACTGTATAAGTGGATAATTGTATGTACAACATTAGCTGTACACTAATTAGTGTTATACACTAATTCGATATGAAATGCCATACTTTAAAATACCAATGTTATTAGATAGTATGTGCATACGTGGTAAGTCACTTCAGTTACGTCTGACTCTGCGACCCTATGGACTATACGGCCTGCCAGTCTCCTCTGTCCATGGGATTCTCCAGGCAAGAATACTGGAGTAGGTTGCTGCGCCTTCCTCTAGAGGATCTTCCTGAACCAGGGATCGAACCTGCGTCTCTTACATCTACCTGCATAGGCAGGTGGGTTCTTTACCACTAGCGCCACCTGGGAAGCACCATCTGGGAAGCCCATATTAGATAGTACATGTTTATTCAAACATTAAGCTAAGAAAAATCCTTGTGTGAAATAACTTACAACACCTCTCTCCTTCCCCTTAGATTCTTAAACAGGTAGAAATTTATCTAGCTCATAATCCTGGGCAGCTTTTCTTTGATTATTCAAGAAATTCTTCAGGAATGTTTTCCCCTGAAAAAAGAGTTCTTACCATTTTTTCCATAATAGGCCCCTTTCATAACTTGCCAAAACCACACCAGATTTCTAAGATCGTTTCAGAAGCTTTTATTGATCACCTAAAGTCCAGAAATCCTTGGATGCCTACTGACTTACTGTGAAGAATATTTGGAGTGAAGGTATGATCACTAGCGATAATAAAGTTGTCATTTTAAAAGCAATTTATTCAACAAACATTTATTAAGTGTTCATATGCCAAAAACTATGCTGTGGAGATGCAAACATGGATAAAGTTCCTTTTCCTGCCCTTAAGGAGCTCACATTCTAGTAAAGGAGACTTTAAAAAACAAAAACAATACAGTACAACAAGTGACAGTAGAGGTAGGCTGTAATTACAGTGGTGTGACAAAAGAACTTAGATGATCCTCCTTGGATGGATCAGGGGCGAATTCACAGAAGTGATCGCTATGCTGGACCTGCAAGGATACATAGAAGTTTCCCAGGTGGGGAAGGATGGCTAGGGCACTTGATAGAGAAGAGCAGGCACCGAGGTGTGGAGGCCTGACGATGCTGCATCTGAAGAACTGTAAGTCAGCTTTAGCAGGACATGAGGTTGGCGGAAACAGAAAGACCCCTATCAGAGCACTTTGTTCACCAAGGAAAGAGGTCTGGTTTCCTCCCAAAGGGTCATGAGTTCACTGTGTGTTAAGCAGGGAGTAACAGTGTGAGAGTGCTTCTAGAGAGCCCACTTTGGTAACATTGTGAAGCAAGAGAGAGGAGACAGGTCAGGTACAAGGAGAAAGGTTTGTACTTTAGGGAAGAGCAACGAAAATGGAAAGACAGTGATATATCAGAGATATGGAAATAAAATCCATAGAGATTAGACACTGGCTGGACAGGGGAGTGGAAGGGTTAGCCTAGAGAATTTAGATGATGATGGTTCTAAAATTAACCAAAGGAAGGAGCATAAGCATAAGAGTAGGTTTGGGGCAGAGTAACTTTTTAAGATACACACAGGTGTCTGTGGGAAACCAAGGGAAGATGCGTAGAAGGCAGATGGTCTGAGATATTAGGCTAAAGATACGGATTTAGAGATCACTGAATTAGAAGGACTCAAGAGTGAGAAGTGGCAGTGTTGAAGACAGCAGGAATAAAAGCCTGAGGAATAATTTAAACACTACATGAAAAGAGGCACTCAGAAGTGAGGGAAATACAAGAAACCTGGTGGAAAAGAGATTTTTAAGGAAGGGGCTCTCAACAGTGTCAAATGCAGAAAAAAAGTCAAGAAACAGCTTGTGAATCAAACCATAGATTTAGAATTGGGATTTTAGACTTCAAAAGACAAGATTGTTAACTACTAAGAAAAAAAGCCAAATTTCAGTTAAAGGAGCAAGTGGAGGGGGACAAAGTGAAGACAGGAATATTCTTTCAAAAGTTTGGCTTTACAAAAAGAGAGAGTAGGGGCATGAGATGAAAGAGAGTTACACAGGCAAAATAACCACTGAAACCCATCTACCAAATTTTCAGAGTACCACAAATGTCCTTACACTTCTATATTTGGTGCTCACTTCATAGTCTTTTTTGAGTCTCTAAGAATACTGAGTCCATAGTAGGTTAATATCTTTCTTTTCCTGCCCTATTCAAATTAGGGGGGGAAACATATATTATTAAACTTAGTTCTGTGATAATTAATTTAAATATATTGAATACATTTTCATACATTCACTCAACAAATATTTATTGGACACCTACTATGTGCTTGACACTGTATCAGGCTGTAGGGACATAAAGAAGAAAAAGCATACAGTAGTGTTAAGTAGCATTTCTAAGCCATTATATAAATAAACCCTGCTTTATTAATAATGTTACATCTCAACCTGATAGACCTGCTGAGACATACAGAAAGGGCCCATGATTTTGAGGTATACATTTCCCTTTTTCCTACAATTACCATGTGCTATAAATTCCTAAACCCCTTCAAATATTTTTTATCATTGAAGATCTTCCCTTCAAGACTTCTAAAAATTACAGTTTAGTTATGGGGAGAAGAAAGAAATGAATATCACATACAAAACCCCCAAATTTTATGCCTATGACTATACAGCATTAAAAGGGTAACAAAATTCAAAAAAGAATTTTAGATTGGAACTCAAAATGATTCCTTATTCTAAGGCTTATAGTAGTATATAGTTCCAGACATTTTTCCTGAAAAAAAAATCATTGAAACATTATTCATATTATACATGGTTCAAAGGACATGATGCCTATAACTGACTCTTCAAATGATTGAGAAAAAAATAGTATATGCATGTATATATACAGAGAAAGCATGAGAGAGAAAGCAAGTATGAACAATTAAGGTATCTGGTAAAAGAGTTCTTTGTATTGATACTATCCTGGAAACATTTCTATAAATTTGAAATTATATAAAAATAAAAAGTTTCCCCAAATTTTTATTCAGAATCAGGGAAAGTACTATGAGAATAAATATATAAATCTATTCAACTTTTCACACTGTTTAGAAATCCCTTACACCCTTGAATTATCACTGTATCTTTCTACACACCAAAATAAGCCAATCAAAATAGCAAAATAATTTTAAAAGTGATTTGTTTCATACCAATGTATTGGAGGGTTGCCAAATAAAACACAGGACTCCCAGGTAAATCCCAGGTAAAGGAAGAATAATTTTTTGGTATGAGTTTGTCCCACATTACATGCAACATACTTATATTAAAAAACTGTTGTTTATCTGAAATTCAAATTTAACGAGGCATTCTGTATTTTCATTACTAAATCTGCTCACCCTAAATGTTGAACATTTAGGCTCTTAGTAATTTAGGCTGTTAATAATGGGTCATAACATTCTCCTATAAGCACTTTTCACACTGGCCACAGTTTAATTTATATTATGTCTTCTTACACAAAATTCTAGTTTGAGAGACTTAAAACATCATTTACTTAGATTTACCTTATTTGAATTTGATAATCCTGATGATTTTACTTAATATTAAACATTAAAGGTGTACCACATTATCAAAGTTTTACTTTTACTCACAATAATATTACACATAGATTTAACATAATTTAAAAAACTGTTATTTAAAACAACATAATTCCCTTTTACAAAAGCAGCTTTATATAAAATGTTTGACTTAAGACTCTCATTGCTATTTATGCCTTTGAATGAAATTCCATTCTTTGGCCTCCACTGTCCAGAAACAGGCACTTTTCAACTTGCTTTCTTTAATGAATATTTTGTAACAAGTTCCTGAAGTTTTCTAATTCTTTCACACTTGTTGAAATTCTGTAAACAAAATAAATTTCACTCAGAAACTATTTTAGATAACTCTTCTCTACAAGTTATTCACTTTGCATTTTCAGAACACAGAAAAAAATGTTAATTTATTTCAGCAAACATAAACGTGCACAAAACATTTACTCTGTTCTGATGCACTTTTGTTCTTAATTTGACATATTAAAACTAAAATAACATTCCCCAGAAATTAGTTATTTTTAATTAGTCACAACTAAGTATTAAAGTTTCAAAGTACAAAATTATAAAGTACATAAGTATTGTATTTTTAAGTATTCATAAGTATATTCATATGCTTAGTATTTAAAATATATAGGTATACTTTATACCTATATACAAAGTATAGGTATATACTTTATAAAGTACATAAGCATTAAAATATGTATTTTAAATATGCATAAGTATATGAACACTTAAACTAATCAATTTACCATATTTATTAAATAAATATACAAAGAATCAAAGCCTTTGGACTATAAAGAGTGAGAACAGTAAACGTGTGACCAAATTGTTTTCACTAACTTTTATAAAAAGTTTGTTATTTTAAGTATACTTTAGCTGTGTTCTCCACCATGAAAAAAATAGTAAAATACTCAAATGTAACTGTCAAGCATCTGTGTACTAAAGAATAATTTTGAAGGTCAATTATTAAATCATGATTTTTTAAGTGAAGAAATATAGTCCTTAGAAAATGTTAGTTTATTTTTTTTTCTATAAATCTCTGCATTCTTTAGATATGATAGGCCAGGAGGAAATGCATCTGTACTTAAATTTTATAATGTAAGTTCATAATTTTAAGTTTATTTTCTAATCATTTTCATGAAAATTATTTTTAAAAGCATGATTAGCCTTTTTACACAATGGCAAATTCACAAATTTTATATGTACACCTACATTACACAACATGATTTTTTTCTAGGATCTTCAAAAAAACATTTGGGTAGCACTATAGATTAGAAAAAATTTACAAATTCACTAAGATGAATACTGAAGCACTCAGTGAATTAATAATGATTACAAGAATCAAGAGGTGACAATAAAGAATATCATCTAATGATTGCACATATCTACAAAGTTAAAGTATTTCATAAGATCACAGAATTTTGTAGTGAGATAATTTCACTAAACAGGATATTTCCTACCCAGTTTTATCTGAGAGTATATGTGTTGCATTAGACTTACTTGGCTAGCAAAAAAAATTTTGGTGCAAACTAACCTTCCAAATGCATTAAATAATGATACAATTTCTTGTCTCGTTAGATGGAATTCATAACTGGGTCCACTTTCTGGCATATTTGCAATCAGTTTCTCAGAAAACAAGATCTTCAGAGCAGTGCCCAAACCCTGAGTCTATAACAGAAATAAGAAAAAAAGAAATATCAGAAAGTTCCTTGTGCAAAGAAAGAAAACAGAATTGAGCTTGATATGCTTACCTGAAGCTTTCCCCACAGTCGACATTTCAAACAACCAACACAATCCATGATTCTTGAAATATTTCTAAAATGCAGCCGAAAGTCCTCCTAAGAATAATTTAAAATTTTATTAAGATGTAGTATATGGTCAAATGCTAAGTATCTCTGAGTGCCTTCTATGTGCCTCACTGTGTGCAAGGCACTGGAGAGCACCAAAGATGGGAAGAAAACGGAAACCAGTGCACACGGAACACCTCCTACACATACAATCTTTACATATGCAATTATATCTCCCCTTCACCACAAAAGCAAAAGTGAAAGTCGCTCAGTCGTGTCCGACTCTGCAACCCCACCAACTATACAGTGCATGGGATTCTCCAGAATACTGCAATGGATAGCCTTTGCCTTCTCCAGGGGATCCTTCCAACCCAGGGATCTAACCCAGGTCTCCCACGTTGCAGGCAGATTCTTTACCAGCTAAGTCACCAGGGAAGCCCAAGGTATGATTACAATCTACACCTAATGAATTAAAAACATAAGGTCCAGAGAAGCTAGGTGACTTGCTCAAATTCCCATATCTAATAAACAGCAAATCCAAACCCTGGGACTGCCTGCCTCCCAAACTAGACTGTCTGTAAATGTACACAAAGTAACTGAGTTGAGATGTTGTACTGTATGTGATTATTAACCATATGTCAATATCAGGGGAGGGGCAGAGGTTGTATGACATCATTTACCAAAAATGAAAAAAAGGAAGGGAGAAAGGAATAAATAATGGAGGGAACAACAAGTAAAAACCTTTGGTTTCATAATAGTTAAATGAAAGCCCTTCTCTTTGGTATTAGGAAAAACAACCAGATCTTTTACCATTTATTATTATCATACATACTTTATTATCATACAAAAATCTATAGAATATAGTGAAATCCATGTACCCTCCAAGTTTCAGAGAGAAACTCATTAAACTCATCCAAAAGCAGTATATGTCTTTAAGGGGTAAGGAAGAAAGAAAGGAAGCTAAGAACATATCCTTCTTTCACACCAATGGAAATTATTAACTAATTCTCCAATGACTCCCCTGTCCTGAATTTACAGTGGAATCCCAGGCTTACAGTACTTGAAGCAGGAAATCTGACATACATTTCAGATGAAACATTCATTATATCAAATAGCCTATAATTTGGTAAGTATATAATATTTTGTTTGCTTGTTTTTATTGTGCTAAACCACACACTGAGCTCAATCAGAAGAGAACATAAGCAAAGATCTAAAAATGGGAATAAATCAGCAAAGACTGAAACCTACTATTCAAAGCAGACCTCAGTTCACTCTGGAGACAGTCTTTCCCCAGATGCGTCATTCAGCCTGAGACTTTGAAACAGTCAACAGCCGTACCATGTAAAAGATTTATAATAAGGTCCCAGATCTTATACCTTATTAATTTAATACAAAGCCCAAATTATTAATAGTAAATGTTACCACTTGTTAGCAATATTCTATATCCTGTGTTTCTATACCCTTTGGAATAAGTAAAAAGTAATTCTAATTTTCAACTTAGTTTTATAAAAATTTACCCAGCAATACTACTCTTAAGTAGATTTTTGGTGATTTGAGGTTTCCTTTAAACTTGTATTTCAACTTCAAATTAAAGAAAACTCACACTTTTAATAAGAATAACAGAAACAGAGCACTAAAATTACTCTGAAGTTGATGTCCCCATCCTATAGGTGCTGACCTCTGGAGGATTTATAGTTGGTGTAAAAGTCTACAAAATCCCTGAGTAGACAAGTATTTGTATATAGACAGAACAAATAGCTCACATGTACACACTATAAATTTCCAAATGGATATAAATGTTATGGTCAATAAAACACAGCTTTTACATTACAAGTGTCAATAAGTGCATGGTGGATTTTGAGAGTTATATTTTCACTAATAAAACACTATTATCATGTGGAAAGGCATGAAAGCTCTTGACTTAGACTGATACTTTTAAAGCTTGGAAGCCTCTAAACAATGTGCATGCTTTCGTACACAGTGTCTAAACTCAGTATCTGAATCTATGTTCACTAATTCAAATTGTACGACATATATGGAGAATAAATGCGGCTGCTTAACAAGAGTCAAACTAACATTGCAAAATTAAAACCAAGCACAAATGCTTAAATGAACATAATATAAAAGAACCAAATTAATAAGCTAGAAATTTACTAGACCAGAACAAAGAGAAAATCCTTATGACTTCCACAAATAACAATCAATGTCCAATAACCTGAGTACATTCTAAAATTAACTCAGATTAGAAAAACGTATTAGCCTTAAAATAAACAGACCCTAAGTCACTTACAAATTCTCCTTGTTCATATACATAGTTTTAAGATCAATACTAAAAATTATAGTCAGTGAGTAGAATGATCAAACATTCTGTGGTTTAACCACATTGATCATTGATCTATATTCAGTGAAACCAACTGGCCAAAAAACAATTCTCACCCAATTCTCAGATGTTCTATAAGCCTTCAAGTGAGATCCTATTCTGTGTTGAAGTGAACACTGAACACTTTTCTTTCATACAAATCCTCTACTTATAACCATACACTGATAGAGTGTAAAGGAGACAAGAAGAGATATTAAAATAAACTTATGTGACTATTCAAATCCATGATGTTCATTATAAACCATAATTTCAAAAAAAGTAAATACCGATGTTAACAAGCTTCTTTGGTGTTTTATTCTTTTCTTGTAAAAGGACTCAGAAAAATTATCTGTTAAATTTCATAGGCTATCAAAGCTGAGTATTTCAGAGTTTTGATAAAATTAAAACAATGTGAGAAATATTTCTAATCTGCACAATATAAAACAAGTAGATGTCAAAACATTCTCTCCATAAACCAGCAAGTCTACTAAAAATAAGACAGATATCAAAAATAGTAGGAAAAAAAAGTCATTACAGCATCTTCCCCTCACTTCTAAGTTCCTGGAAGCTGTTTGTAGGTTATATAAGCACTGAGGTATGTATTTCTAGCAAGAATGCTTTAAGATGGGCAGTCAAAAATAACTATTATCTAACAGCAAAAAAGAAAAAACAAGAGTGCAAAAAGTATTTTGTTTGCAAGCCATGAAAAATCAGGTTCTTTCTATATCGAAAGAAACAAAAAATTAGAAACAAAGAGAGACTGTCATAAATATTCTGATGAAACCACATCAAGCCCACTTCTACTTAGGACCACCTGCTTTACTTACCTATACCTTTATAATTGAGAACAATAATATAATTTTACTTAAGTATTCAAAGTGAAAGTGAAAGTCGCTCAGTCATGTCCAACTCTTTGCCACCCCATGGACTGTACAGCCCCTGGGATTCTCCAGGCCAGGATACTGGAGTGGGTAGCCTTTCCCTTCTCCAGGGGAACTTCCCAATCCAGGGATCAAACCCACATTGCAGGCATGTTCTTTACCAGCTGAGCCACAAGGGAAGCCCTTCTAAGTCTTCAAAAAGACTTAGAAATCCCTTGAGGATGGAAGCCATCTCTCCCTTTAATGACAAAAATCACACTCCACACACAACGAGCGTTTAGTAAATCTTTTCAATGAAATTTCTTATTTGTTGAATGTTGAGGCAAATAGGCACAAAGATGGTCTTGCCTGGAGTCATACCTCCATTAAGAGGCAAGACAAAGACCAGAACCCCTCCTGTGCGATCTCAGGTCTTCTGTTCTTTCCAGGACTGCCTGCCGACGTACCTAAATGCCTTTGTGTGTGCAGTCACTCACTTGTCTCTGACTCGTCGTGGCCCCATGGACTGTAGCCCACCAGGCTCTTCTGTCCCTGGAATTTTCCAGGCAAGAATACTGGAGTGGGTCGCCATTTCCTTCGCCAGGAGATCTTCCCAACCCAGGAATCAAACTCGTGTCTCCTGAATTGGCAGGCGGATTCTTTACCGCTATGCCACCTGCTGCTGCTGCTGCTAAGTCGCTTCTGTCGTGTCCGACTCTGTGTGACCCCACAGACGGCAGCCCACCAGGCTCCCCCGTCCCTGGGATTCTCCAGGCAAGAACACTGGAGTGGGTTGCCATTTCCTTCTCCAACGCGCGAAAGTGAAAAGTGAAAGTGAAGTCGCTCAGTCATGTCCGACTCTTAGCGACCCCACGGACTGCAGCCTACCAGGCTCCTCCGTCCATGGGATTCTCCAGGCAAGAGTAATGGAATGGCTTGTCCTTACCTTCTCCAACTATGCCACCTAAGAAGCCCTAAATGCCTTTAGTTCCCAAGGGATGATATGAATGCCAAAACAACAATATGCCCTCTCCCTCTAAAGAGCATCCCATAATTTAGCCAAAACTATTTTCAGAATTCTCTCCAGCAGAAGACAGTTTCTGCTTCTCCAGCTCTAGATCCCTTTCCTTTCATTCATAAGCTCTATTTACTACACGAGAGAATCAGTGTGAAATGAAAGCCTTCTGTAAAGAGTACATTCACACACACATTTCTGATGTTATGTTGAAAACAACACAAACTAAATCTTAAGTTGGACCTGCTTTTGACTTTCTCTTTTTCTTGAGGAAAAGAAAGATTATGACTCCGATTTTTTCTTATAATTTCAAGACATGTATTCGGATTTACTGTTAAGAATAAAAACATGGCTTTATAGTCATATCTGCATGTGAGGTTACATTTAAAGATTAAAGTATAAAATTATTACCTTTAGTTTGTTTGCTTCTTTTTTATTCCCAGCAAAAAATGAATTCTCATCAAAATGCAAAGGAAATGACCTGCATTAAATAAAACATATTTTCTGAATAAAACAAAAAAAATAATCATTTTCATATATTATAAAATATTAAAAGTCCTGCTAATACAACATTTTGCTGGTCAGTGATGAATAATATAAGTACAATAGAGTAGAATAGATAGTAAAAATAAAAATTCTTTGAGTCAAGTGCTCGGGCCTGTTGGGCTGGGAAGATCCAGAGGAATCGGGTGGAGAGGGAGGTGGAATGGGAGACCGGGATGGGGAATTCGTGTAACTCTATGGCTGATTCACATCAATGTATAACAAAACCCACTGAAAAATAAAAAAATTAAAAAAAAAATAAAAAAAAAAAAAAAATAAAGATGTGCAATGCCTGGATTCTTGATTGGAGTGTTAACACAAAAAAAAAAAAAAAAAAAAAAAATTCTGATGCCCTCAAACAAATTCTTATCCTCAAATATAAAAGCTAACTGTATAACACAATAGAATTAGGGCCCAGACCCAACCTGTTCAACTAAATATAAAAATAATGCAAGTATCAAATACCAAAAGAATGGTTCTTAAAACTAAAAATATGCACCTCTTAGTTCATAAGTCAAAATGAAAATAAAACCAAAACTCAATTTTAAAAGACCTGTGAGCAAAATTAGCTTTTAATTATTTTTTAGATAATTTTCCTTTAAGTTGATTACTTAAGAATTTAATTTTGGATATCACTTGTCACTCTTCTATTAATATATAAGTTGCATGAGTTGTAATACACAATTTACTTGATTTCATGAAGTATTTCCAGAAGTAACATTTTGTTTTCTGCATCCTGATCTTTATTTCCAGTGAAGAGTTGAAAATCTGGGCGCTCAAAGAATGGAACCACTTTAGATAAAGCCCTTAATTCTATTAAGTAGAGAAAATACAAGTTCTTAAGCCTTCGTGGACCTTCTCCTTCAGTTAATACTCCATCAAATCGCTGTTGAAATTCTGTAATGTTGTGTCCCCATTTTTTTTCCAACCACGTATCTGAGAAGAAAGAATTAAATATTAAGAACTGAATTTTAAAATTAAGTTTCATTGTACTTAGATTATTTATGTTTGCAGAAGCTAATTTTATTTTATATTTTAAAATATATAATCAATACAACCATGAAAACTGCTTTACATAATTGAGTCTTTAACAGTTTCATATTAATATTTTATCTTCTAGAACTCATACTTAGAAGGAAAATAAACTCAATTATTTTACTGAGAAACCAGGACTAATCCAATCAAATTCCTGAATATAAATATATTCATAATACCAAGATACAGCAGTCAAAGATGACTATCTGAAATTACTAATGAGTTTGAAGTTCTAATTAAAGTTAATATGATTTTGTTTCTAAGAAGTAAGAGATACTTTAGTTCTAGAATAAACATGTTACTGATGAAAATCCAACAAGGTCTCATTTTTCAGCAGCCTTGTAAAGCGTGAAGTGCAGCAAAAAAAAAACAAAAAAAAAAGCTTTTGCCCATTAAACTACAGGCCTGAAGCTGACATGCAAACATAAGGATTCAGATACAGTAGTATCTAATGAAAACAACTGTGCTCTTAGGAGCTATTTTAATTCCCACAACAAAACAAAAGAACATTTCCAAAGTGATGTGTATGATTTTGAGCAGCTTCTTAAAAGAAAGTAGACTGGTAAGAGTAGGTGAACTTTTCCTGATAATGTCCACAGTTCCCACATTCCTGCCTAATATTCAACAGGGCCAATCTTTTCCCATCCAGGTAAATACCAAAAAATTTTAAGGATACCTGAAATTAAGTGTGGTAAAGTGAATAAAAGTGACTATTATATACCTTGTAGAAGATACCGTGCACTCAAATGCACATTAATGCTTGCATGCAGGCCAGATATAAGTCTGTAGAATGCTCTTTTCTCTACGCAGAGACCTACAAAAGATAATTTGGAAATAGAAATTTCATATGTGAAACTTGTAAGATATAAAATTAATTTTATGTGAAAAAAATTAAATTTGTTTAAAAGTGTCCAATTACCTTCTAGCCAACTGTAAAAAGTATTCTCTGAAATTAAAAGAAAAATAAGTCACAAGATTGTAAAAATGCCAAAATATACATTTTTCAAAAGTTTAATTTAAAGGTCCCAGTCTTGTTTGCGAAGGAGAAAGGTTCTTGGTATGGATTCACTTTAAGTGCCACCCAGTTGTTCAGTCTTCAGAAGCCTTTAACATGGCCTTAGGTGGCCATAGCCTTATAACTTTCTGGATAAAGTGTTTTATGTGAGGTCAAAACACAGAAATTAAACAGCAAATCTATACATGGAAAAATACTTAGCCTTAATAACAATTCATGTTATAAAAATTAAGAACACATTATACACTTTTTAAAATGAGAGAAGTCAAAATTATAAAATAGTATTGGAAGTATATTATTTGTCTATAACTGATAATATTTTATGCCATGCAATATTTCAAAAGAACAATTTAAGGAAATGTTACAAAAATCAAATTTCACTTATATTCTATGGCCTACAGCAATCACTATTCATATACTTAGACCTAATAATTCTGCTCTTAGAATTATGCTCTAAAGAAACAACTCAAAATGGAGGTGGGGGGATAATACGTAGAAAGATGATTATGTTCTACATAATTTTTAAAACCTGAAATAACCAAAATGCACAACAAAGCCTAAGCTAACATGATAAAATACTATGTATCAGTTAACATGACTGAATAATATAAAACTTTAAAATGACAAGAGTGTGGAACACAGACAATGCATGAAAATGTTTGTTTGAAATAATACATAAAAAGGCATATGAAATATTATACCTATGTGAACATGTTATGTATATATCTACTAAAGATGACAGACATTGTACTATATGGACCTTTTCACCACAGTTGTTCATAGTAATATTAATAATCAACCAAACAAGCATAAAAGTAATGGAAGAAATGTCAAATAGAATAAACATACATTTATATATTTACAGATTACATAAAAACTTAAAACACTTGCGTCAGAAAACTTTATAAACAAAGGCAAAAGGCAAACAAACTGAGTAAAATGTATGTTGCAAATGCAACAAAGAATAATATCTTGTGTATAAAAAGTTCATACACCAAATAAAAATGCTAAAGCACCCATTAAAAAGGGCAAATAATATGAATAGAGAATCCATAAAGGAAAAACACAAATGGTAGTAACAGATAAAAACTGTTCTGTCACACTAATAATAAAAATGCAAATTAAGCATATCTTGTACAACACAGGGAACAAAGCAAATATTTTAAAATAACTATAACTTGAATATAACCTTTAAAAATTCTGACTATGTTGTACACCTGAAACATATAATATTATACATAAATTATATTTTGATAAAAAAATAAATTAAAATGCAAATTAAACTGTAAAGATAGAACTTTAAAGAGTGAAGAAGAAATAAGATACTTAATTTAGACAAGAGTTAGGTAAAACTAGGTGGCAAAATGAGTGGAAGGGGTGTAAATTAGCACACCCTTTCAATAACAGAAAGAATCTGGTCGCATGTATCAAGCACCTAAAGTGTCCTTATCCTTTGATCCAGTAAATCCATTTCTAGAAATCTAAGTTGTTATGGATGAATGTTTGTGTTCCCTCCTAAAATTCATATGTAGAAGCCCTAAACTCCCCCTCTCTCCCCCACCATATGGTATTTAAAGGTGGGTCTTGGGGAACTAACTAGGCTAAGATGAGGTCATGAGGGTGGGGTCACCATGATGGAATCAGTATCTTTACAGTTATCTGTAAGCCTGGAAGAGGGCCCTCCCCAAGAACCAAATCTGCTGGCACCTTGATCATGGACTTCCCAGCCTCCAGAACTCTTGAGAAAATAAATGTCTTTTATTTTAGCCACCTAGTTTATGGTATTTTTTTAGAGCAGCCTGAGCTGATCAGGACACAGGCTGAGGAAGTAAGTTGACATGGTAATAATAATATATAAAATAATAATGTATATATTATAAAAATATTAGTATAAACATGAAAATAATAATAATTATCAAAATGTTAGCAGAGAAGCAGTATGAAGTAGTTAAAAGCATAGACCCTGATCTCAAACTGCCTGATTTGAATCCCAAACTCTGCTACTTACAAATCATATGGTTTTAGCTGAGTTGCCGAACCTCTCTGGGATTCATTTTCTGTCTATAAAAATGGAAATAAAAATCCTAACAAAATGTCCTAGCATTGTTGGAAGGATTAAATGAATTCATATTTGCAAATTACTTTGAAAAGTACTGGCATGTCTTCTTAGCCATTATTAATGTCAGTTACTTTGGGGTTGTGGGATTCCAAGTGATTTGTTTCCTTACTGGTAACCTCTATGTTTTGGGTTTGTTTTTTTTAAGTTAGGACTTAGTCATCCAAAGAAATTTTCGTTTAGTTTTACAGTCCTAAAGTAGACTGTGAATATGATCCAGTTAGATAATCACCTAATATGTCAGCTTTCATATTTTACCAGAAAGAACAGTTAAAATTACACTTATAAATAAGATGTTTTCTCTAAGGATAGCCTCTACAGGTTAAACCATCTATACTTTGATAATGAGACAGGTTAAGATCTTGAAATGGTATTAAAAAACTGAAATAGCTTCTCTTTTCTTTTTTTTATTTTAAACTTTGTTTATTTTATTAAATTTTTTTACAAACCCTAGTGTTGAGGGCTGACTTTCAGTAGACAGCAGTGAGGGAGCTGCTCTGCTACATATGAAACCCTGACCCAGAAGCAGGCCGTCTGCCAATGGTTCAGCACCAGGTTCCCCACGAACGTGTGGTGCATGGTGGGCGAGGGGGTGGCCGCCTTTCTGTCCATGCCCCATGGCCCAGGAGGAAGGGCTGTCTGCACTGGTGAAATAGCTTCTTTTAATGTAGCCAGAATATAGCATAGAACTGGGAACACCCAAGGTGGAATAAAGTTATTCATATCTGGAAATTATAGGATCACCACTAACACTAACAAAATATGAGACACCTTTGCAAAAATAATCATACTACTAAAGAATTTCTCTTCCAAATAGTATAGTTATGATTCAGGATTTTACTTAGCTGCTACCATTACTATAAAATAAAGTATAATAATAAAAGAGCAAAGTTATAAGACTTTAGGATTCTGTTACTTAGACATAATATAAAGGCAACCCATAAAAATAATGCTCAGAAGACAGAGAATATGGGGGGCTTCCCTGGCTCAATGGCAAAGAACCCACCTGCCAATGCAGTTGGATCCCTGGTAGGGGAAGATCCCATATGCCACAGAGCAACTAAGCCCATGTACCAAACTACTGAGCCCACGTTCCAGAGCCCAGGAGCCACAACTACTGAGTCCAGTGCCACAAGAGAAGCCACCGCAATGAGAAGCCCACGCACCACAATTAGAGAGGAGTCCCTGCTTCCTGCAACTAGAGAAAAGCCTACATGGCAACAAAGATCCAGCACAGCCAAAAACAAATAAATAAAATTTTGTTTAAAAAGAAGAGAAGTTAGGGTGAGACAAAAGTGATACATTTTAACAATCTCATCTACCTACATAAAGCTAAGTACTGCTGAGTCTTCTCATATTGCTATGCATATGGCCTTAAGAATACAAAAATCATCCCAATCTTACTCATAAAGCAAAAATATTCCCAAAAAGACACTGTAAACCTAAAATATGTTAAAATTTGGCACATTACAATAACTTAAAAAGCTGGCAATAATACCTACACACAAGAATCAGCACAGGCTTGGAAGCCAGTAGATCCAACACTCTGATCATGCCTCAGTTCAGTCGCTCAGTCATGTCTGACTCTTTGCGACCCCATGGACTGCAGCATGGCAGGCCTCCCTGTCCATCACCAACTCCTGGAGTTTACCCAAACTCATGTCCATTGAGTCGGTGATGCCATCCAACCATCTCATCCTCTGTCGTCCCCTTCTCCTCCTGCTTTCAATTTTTCCCAGCATCAGGGTCTTTTCAAATGAGTAGGCTCTTCACATGAAGTAGCCAAAGTACTGGAGTTTCAGCTTCAACATCAGTCCTTCAAATGAACACCCAGGACAGGACTGATCTCCTTTAGGATGGACTGGTTGGATCTCCTTGCAGTCCAAGGGACTCTCAAGAGTCTTCTTCAACACCACAGTCCAAAAGCGCTGAAGAGCGCTCAGCTTTCTTTATAGTCCAACTCTTAGACAACCATACATGACTACTGGAAAAACTGTAGCCTTGACTAGACAGACCTTTGTTGGCAAAGTAATGTCTCTGCCTTTTAATATGCTGTCTAGGTTGGTCATAACTTTCCTTCCAAGGAGTAAGTGTCTTTTAATTTCATGGCTACAGTCACCATCTGCAGTGATTTTGGAGCCCAGAAAAATAAAGTCAGCCACTATTCCTACTGTTTCCCCATCTATTTGCTATGAAGTGATGGGACCAAATGCCATGATCTTAGTTTTCTGAATGTTGAGCTTTAAGTCAACTTTTTCACTCTCCTCTTTCATCAAGAGGCTCTTTAGTTCTTCTTTGCTTTCTGCCATAAGGGTGGTGTCATCTGCATATCTGAGATTATTGATATTTCTCCCAGCAATCTTGATTCCAGCTTGTGCTTCATCCAGTCCAGTGTTTCTCATGATGCACTCTGCATATAAGTTAAATAAGCAGGGTGACAATATACAGCCTTGACGTACTCTTTTTCCTATTTGGAACCAGTCTGTTCATGTCCAGTTCTAACTGTTGCTTCCTGACCTGCATACAGGTTTCTCAAGAGGCAGGTCAGGTGGTCTGGTATTCCCATTTCTTTCAGAATTTTCCACAGTTTATTGTGATCCACACAGTCAAAGGCTTTGGCATAGTCAATCAAGCGGAAATAGATGTTTTTCTGGAACTCTTTTGCTTTTTCCATGATCCAGCAGATGTTGGCAATTTGATCTCTGGTTCCTCTGCCTTTTCTAAATCCAGCTTGAATATCTGGAAGTTCACAGTTCACAATTGCTGAAGCCTGGCTTGGAGAATTTTGAGCATTACTTTACTAGTGTGTGAGATGAGTGCAATTGTGTGGCAGTTTGAGCATTCTTTGGCATTGCTTTTCTTTGGGATTGGAATAAAAACTGACATTTTCCAGTCCTATGGCCACTGCTGAGGCCAGATTTCCAGATTTGCTGGCATCTTGAGTGCAGCACTTTCACAGCATCATCTTTTAGAATTTGAAATAGCTCAACTGGAATTCCATCACTTCCACTAGCTTTGTTTGTAGTGATGCTTCCTAAGGCCCACTTGACTTCACATTACAGGATGTCTGGCTTTAGGTGAGTGATCACACCATCGTGATTATCTGGGTTGTGAGGATCTTTTTTACACAGTTTCTCTGTATTCTTGCCACCTCTTCTTAATATCTTCTTCTTCTGTTAGGTCCATACCATTTCTGTCCTTTATTGAGCCCATCTTTGCATGAAAAGTTCCCTTGGTATCTCTAATTTTCTTGAAGAGATCTCTAGTCTTTCCCATTCTATTGTTTTCCTCATTGATCATGCCTAGAACCTTCCTATGAGTGACCCAGCAGATCCCAGAGTTCAGTCAATAAAGAAGAAATTTTCCCTGACACAAGCCGGAAAATGCCTCACTTTCACACACATAAAAGTGTATGAGTGAATTATCAGAGGCTGAGGCAGCCTGTCTCTACTGTCTGATCCCAGGCACAAAGAGTCATTTTTCCCTTAACCTATGCTGTCCCTGTCAGCATCTTAGATAAACAAATAAAAAGTAACTTCTCAAGTCTCACGTGTGGGAAGAAAAAACAAGTTTGCCCACAAACCTCTGAATAGAAGCAAATTCATATCTGTCATGTATGATAAAGAAATTATACTTACCTTCACTTTTACCTGAAAAAAGAAAACAAAAGTTATATTATTAAAAACTCCTCCCAGATAGCTCCTTTTAAAATGCTACACTTCCATTACTTTTAGTCCATCAGTTCACCCACATAGATAACATCTGAGAGTGATATGCTTGTGACTGCAACTCTTTCTGGTGACAAAAGGAATTATGCCTAATTTGACTAAATGGCCTCATCTCCAAGAGCCTGGATAAAGAGTAGTTTCAGCCTGTTCAAGACTTAATGTGGCCTGACAGGAAAGAGAAATGTAATCTATCATCTAAGCGTACTCTTAAATATCTCAAGGACTCACAGTTATTTGGCTGTCAGAGCCTTTTTACTTATTTATTTATCCTACAGCTATAAGACAGCTTCTGCTAAGGATCTGTGTTATTGCTTCAAAACTCCCAGAACTGAAGTTATAAAAATTTACCCTATTCAGCAATATTTTTAAAGACTATGTGTAAGATCCAAATATGCACAATCCAGCAGTTTGTATGCAGCTGCTCATTAAGTACTGAAAAACTGTCTTCATTTTGCCACTTTTATTTAATGCCATCATTTATTAAAGTACCAGATGCTTATTGCAAATATATGTTATAAAGAGAACACAAAGACAAAAAAAAATATATCACTCATAACTCCCTGAGCCCAAAGATAAATACCATTTACATTTTGGTAAGTGTTTTTTTTCTTTGTGCACAGGATAGTGAGATATTATACTAATTATGTTTTTATTAAAAATATATAATACATACTGTCTAATACCTGCTTCTTCTCCTAAATGCACTATTGATCACCACTGATATAAATGAATACAAAATTTTCAGCAACATTTAGAATGGCTATATTCTACTATATAAAAATACCATAACTCATTTAACCAGTTCCCTGATGATAAACACTGACATTGTTCCCATTTATCTTTAAAATAAGCAAAGGTGGTTAATTAACTTAGCAGATCATAATGTGACTGACTTCACATAAGAGTGAAGATTATCTCTTGCCTAGGAATTTGCATCTCATCTGATATTAAATCAATAGTTTCCACTGAGTACCATATGTGACTCCATATAAATCAAAAGCCGTGTTTAAAGACATTCTTTCATTTCTAACCTAAGAATGACTAGTCTGCCAACATTTATGGAATGATGCAATCTCACTGCTTTCCAGAAGTAAAGTTATGTTTGTTGACTCTATGATATCAGCAGTTTTTCAAATAGATTTAAAAAATGAAAACCATTCCACAGTTGCTAAAAGCACATCAAAGAATTTGTCAGTAAGCATATATTCAGAAAACACAGATATGTATTTCCTAGGGAAAAAGCCTGAAATCATACACTTGAAATGGTTTATTTAACAAACTGTTCTGCCTCTTATAGACTGGGCAAGGTTTGTGACTTTAAATTTTATGTCCCCTCTGTACCTATCCAGTGCCTAACACATAGTGAATAGTGGATAATCATTTGTTGAAGAAACAAGCGATTTTCACTACTGTAGACAAGACCATTAAATGAGGAGGGCGATTTTCATTGATCATTTAACTATTCCATCTATTATGTTTCAGGCTCTTTACTAAGGGATGAAACCAATAAATGCTACTCATATGTTCAAAGTACTAGGGTAGATCAATAGATACATGGTGGTGATGGTGGTGATTCAGTCACTCAGTCGTGTCTGACTCTTTGCAATCCCATGGACTGTAGCCCACTGGGCTCCACTGTCCATGGGATTTCCCAGGCAAGAATACCAGAGTGGGTCACCATTTCCTTCTCCAGGGGATCAGGGACTCAGGGACTGAACCAAGTCTCCTGTTTGGCAGGCAGATTCTTTACCACTGAACCACCTGGGAAGACAATAGATACATAAGTAGTAAAATAATGCTAGCAAGTGGAAAGAGCTGAAAGAGGAACAAAATAAAACATAAGATCATTTTGTGAGGAGAGAGAGATTACTGCCAGTTAGGGGGGATCAGAGAAATTGACAGAGTGGGCAAGGAAGCATTTAAGCCAGATCCTGAGTATAAGTAGAAAATGAAAAATGTTAATGAGATATAAAGTCAACTGAATTTGAAATCAGACTCCCAAGATATACAATAATTTCAAGTTTTAGGACGATATGAGGCAGAAGTTTTTTGGATATTCATTGAACTAAAAGATGAGTAAAAACAACTGAAAGCCTGAACACACACATTCTGCAAAAATATATTAAAAATGTATAATTTAAATTTCATCCTAAGATAGTCTAAATTCATTACAAAAATATTCCTTACTGAAGTGTAAATATTTTCAACACCCATTTCTCTGCAAGAATGAGGCATAACTTCTGTGAAAACAGGAATATATGATCTCAAATGCTCCTGCCAATCCTTATCTTGCCTCCTCCTTCCTTCTAAACAAAGTTCACTAGCTGATAAATAACAGTGCAAATAAATAACTCACCTTGACCAGAAGCCAAAGGATTTAAAGGTCTTTTAATTGTCTGTGGCCTAGAAACAAAAAATTAAAGTATAAAATATAAATATGTTACCCATCATGGTATAATTAGTTAAGTAAAAGTGAAATTACCTCAGAAAGGTTTTTAATAATTATGTGCGTGCATGTGTGCTTAGTCATTTCAGTCGTGTCTGAATCTCTATGGGATTCTCCAGGCAAGAATACTGGAGTGGGTTGCCATGTCCTCCTCCAGGGGATCTTCCTGTCCCAGGAATTGAACTTCATCTCTTATGTCTCCTGCATTGGTTAAGAACTATATCTAAAATCAAACTGTTTTACTGACCTTATAAAATATTTATTTTTTCTAACTGCTATAAGGGAGGATGGTTATTTGTTTTATTGATAAGTTATGGATCTTTTCCCACTGTAGCAGCCAAAAAGTCATTTCATAATCATTTCTTCAAACAAAGGAAGAAAAAAACACCAGTCGAGCTCTTCTCCTAGTTACTAACATATTTTTATATATGTTATATACATGTATATGTCATAAAATACACTCATTTGAAAGACAAGCAGGAAAAAAAGGCAAATATTCAACACAAGCACTAAAATAAAAAGGGATAAAAACAGTGTGGTTAGATTATTTTCCACTTTGATAATTTTAAGTCTATCAATTTGCTCTGTGGCCATCAAGTTTATTATAATTTCAATAAAGATGGTTTTTAATAAGTTTTAGTAACTATTTAATAAGAAAAAAGAGAGTAATGTCACTAAAATGTTTTTAAATCCCAAATTAAATTCATTAGTATCACTACTAGAGTATAGGGATCATTTTAATGTACTTTATTTTACAATTGCACAACTTGAGACACTTTGAGAACAGAACATGTAAGCTGTTTTAACATACTCAATTTTAGTGCCTCCTACATTGTTTATATTTTAGAAATATTATGCAGACAATGATATAAATCAATTAGGAAACAATAACTAACTAAAAACTAATACAAAATCTAACAAATGCTTTAGTTCGGCTCTATTTTAGTTTATCTAAAAAAATTAGGGAAAAAAACTCTAAAAATTCTGTAAATCAAACATTCCTAATATGAGTCAATAGAATTTAAATGAAACACATGGCAGAAATGAGTAAATAATGAAAACTCTCCATTTTCTAAATTGCAGAAATTCTGCAAGTCAAAAAAAGAAACTGCTGATCTCAAATGCTTATATTTGATACAAAAAGTGGAAAGTATTTTTGCCACACTTGGGAACTCCAGAAATTTTCCCAGAATTATCCCTATCTCTGAGATAGCATAACACCCATGTGGATGCTACCTTACCATGTGGGTGCTCAGTTACCTTAACACCCATAACACAATCCCTTCCAAAACTCAATAAGTACCCTGTTTACAGCCTAGAGGCTTACAAGTGGGTAAACTTGAAGCATGTCTCAGTCTCCCACTGTTCAAACTGACAGCTTCCATTGCAGTCGGTAGGAGGACAAAGAGGGTTCTTCCACTTACTATGTCTTTGACACTAGACAGATCACTTAACCTTTCCAAGTGTCAGTTTTTCTATCTGTAAACAGTGATGATTACAACACAGAGTTGTTACAAGGACTAAGGAAGAAAATGTTTATAACATATTTAACACAACAACTGGCACATCATGAGTGTTCAAATATTACTTATTTATAGTTATTCTTTGAAGAGAACTTAACTTTAATTTGAAAGCAGGTAAAATAACCACAGCAACAAAAAAAGAGGAGTATAGAGCACTGAAAAGAATATGCAGCTATATATCCTAATTTATTCCCTGCACTAACTATATCATCTCTCTGGCTCTAGGTTAGCTCACCTGAGATCCTATAGCCCACTTAAGGAACATTTGAGAAATGCCTACAACACTCCCTTAAAAGTCTAATACTATTCTAAGTCTTTTGGAAAAGAAAGAAGTATTTGTTGAAATGCATGTTTATGTTTCCCCAGAGGGAAACTGGATTAATGAATGAGTATGTTACTATGTCCAAATACATCCTTTAATAAAGTGAACTTGATTTGTAATTTTAAGTCATTATGATCCTGTTTGTTTATAAAGAGAAGTGAGCACATCTTTCAGGAATTTTGAAAGGAAAATGACACATACTTAAAACAGTTTTCTTCATAAATGACATTCCATATCTTCCAAGCATCCGGTCCCTTGTAACCCGTGTAGCGCTCGGGATTAAGGAGCAAATCAACATACTCAGCATCAGGAGACTGTATGTCTGTAAAACAAAATGTTTTATAATAATCTTTCTTTTTTTCTCAGTTACCTTAAAAAGCTAGTATGACACACTGTATTCCATTGATTCTAAGGCACCACAAATGTTAAGAATGCATCTGGGACTTAAAAACACCTTTTAGGGAGAAAAATACAAGGGAGAAGAAGAAGGGACAAAAATATCCACATTAAATGACACACCAGTGGCAAAAGCATCCTGGTTTTATGTGAATTATGGAATATGTGAATTATAGTATTGAAGGAACATAGTAATTCGATTCTAGTAACCTATCCAGGCAAAGAATATCTGTACATTTCCCATCACAGTAACCACAAGCAGTTCATAAGTAACTGAGGTAAATGAAGACATATTAGTACCACATAGTTTGTTACCAAATACTTCCTTTTTACGTGACCACTACAAAGTTGTCCCAAAAGTATAATCCTAAATATGCAAAAAAAGTATAAGTAGAATGATATTTGTATCAGTATTATTTATAAAAGGGAAAATCAGAAGCATCCTAAATATTCAACAGAGCAGAACACAGGCTCTGGAGCCAGACTACCCAGATGAGATGACTGGATGGCATCATCGACCCAATGGACATGAGTTTGAGCAAACTCTAGGAGCCAGGGACAGGGAAGTTTGGCATGATGTAGTCCACAGGGTTGCAAAGAGTTGGACACAACTGAGTGGAAGAACAACAAACAACCTACTACCTACTGACTTTGAAACCCTGAGCAAGTCATGTAAACTCTCTATGCCTCAGTGTCATTTGTAAAATGAGGATAATACTCATAGTGTTACTGTGAGACTTAAAGAAGTTTAAAGATGCAGAGTGCTTAGAACAATAATAGAGTAAAATAAATATTAACTAGTGGTATTAGAAGATCCTCTGGAGAAGGCAATGGCAACCCACTCCAGTATTCTTGCCTGGAGAATTCCATAGACAGAGGAGCCTGGTGGGCTAGAGGCCATGGGGCCACAAACAGTTGGACACAACTGAGCACCTAACACTTCCATTTCCATTTCCACTGGTATTATGATATATAATAGACCACTTTACCATCAAAAGAGCTATTAAGTACAAAGGCAACCTAATAAAATGAAAAGATAAGCACTATAGAAAAGATAATTATAGATATATATGAAAACCACACCAAAATTGGTGGGATATTGGTTTCTCATATGTTCTATAAATTTGTATAATGTATTAAAACTTTAAAACAAAACCAAAAAAATATGACCACTACTCCTCCAGTTGCCTTATGGAATTAGCTAATAATACAGTAATACCTAATTCAACTATAAAGCTTAACAGCAGGAACTAACAAAGAATAAGGAAGTCAGTGAAAATAGCCTCAAAGCAACCAAAGTGGCTGACAAAAATCTGAGCCAAAAGGTGCTTACATGACAGTCCATCAAGCTCTCTACAGTATTTACTTCTCATTTAAAAAATTAAGATAAACTAAGCTTGGTTATTTTTAACCCAACTCACAGTTCATTAGAGTCATAAATTAGAAGGAAATCTGCTTCTGGAAACAGCACAGTGATAGCACTTAGAAATAACTGAGAGTTAAAGGTAAAAGTAGCCATTAAAATAACTAGAAATAAAAATAAAACCTTTAAAAACAAATCTGCATGGAATCACCTAGTTTAGGAACAGATAACTCTGTTCATCTCAATTATTAACAGTACTATAGAGATTACTTCAGCATAGCAAATTATAATAAATTCATAAAAATAACACTGACTTTCAAAGTATATAAATAATACTTAGAATTTAGTACCTTAAGACAGAAAACAAACCACCAAGGAATGATTAAATTTCCAATATTGTGCCTCATTAGAGATAAACATTAGCTGACTCATAATTTTACTATGACGTACTTCATCTCTCTCCAGCTTCATTTTTAAAAGTTACTATAACCATATTTTCCCAAATGACAAAAGCTCAAATTTCTAATTAAGATTAGATGTCAACTACAGGAAAAAAGCTATTAAAAATACAAACACATGGAGGCTAAACAACATGCTTCTGAATAATCAACAAATCACAGAAGAAATTAAAAAAGAAATCAAAATATGCAAAGAAACAAATGAAAATGAAAACACAACAACCCAAAACCTATGGGACTCAGTAAAAGCAGTGCTAAGGGGAAGGTTCATAGCAATACAAGGTTACCTCAAAAAACAAGAGAAAAATCAAATAAATAACCTAACTCTACACCTACAGCAACTAAAAAAAGAAGACATGAAGAATCCCAGGGTTAGTAGAAGGAAAAAAAATCATAAAAACTAGGGCAGAAATAAATGAAAAAGAAACAAAGAAGACCACAGCAAAAATCAACAAAGCTAAAAGATGGTTCTTTGAGAAGATAAATAAAATAGACAAACCATTAGCCAGACTCATTAAGAAAAAAAGGAAGAATCAACTCAACAAAATTAGAAATGAAAATGGAGAAATCACAACAGACAACTCTGAAATACAAAGGATCATAAGAGACTACTATCAGCAACTATATGCCAATAAAATGGACAACTTGGAAAAAATGGACAAATTCTTAGAAAAGTATAACTTTCCAAAACTGAACCAGGAAGAAATATAAAATCTTAACAGACCCATCACAAGCACAGAGATCAAAACTGTAATCAGAAATCTTCCAGCAAACAAAAGCCCAGGACCAGATGGCTTCACAGATGAATTCTACCAAAAATTTAGAGAAGAGCTAACACCTATCCTACTCAAACTCTTCCAGAAAATTGCAGAGGAAGGTAAATTTCCAAACTCATTCTATGAGCCACCATCACCCTAATACCAAAACCAGACAAAGATGCCACCAAAAAAGGAAACTACAGGCCAATATCACTGATGAACATAGATGCAAAAATTCTTAACAAAATTCTAGCAAATAGAATCCAACAACATATTAAAAGATCATACATCATGACCAAGTGGGCTTTATCCCAGGAATGCAAGGTTTCTTTAATATCTGCAGATCAATCAATGTGATATAACACACTAACAAATTGAAAGATAAAAACCATATGGTTATCTCAATAGATGCAGAGAAAGCCTTTGACAAAATTCAACATGCATTTATGATAAAAACCCTCCAGAAAGCAGGACTAGAAGGAACATACCTCAACATAATAAAAGCTATATATAATAAACCCAGAGCAAACATCCTCAATGGTGAAAAGCTGAAAGCATTTTCCCTAAAATCAAGAAGAAGACACGGGTGCCCACTCTCACCACTACTATTCAACATAGTTTTGGAAGTTTTAGCCACAGCAATCAGAGCAAAAGAAGAAATAAAAGGAATCCAGATTGGAAAAGAAGAAGTAAAACTCTCATTGTTTGCAGATGACATGATCCTCTACACAGAAAACCCTAAAGATCCCACCAGAAAATTACTAGAGCTAATCAATGAATATAGTAAAGTTGCAGGATATAAAATTAACACACAGAAATCCCTTGCATTCCTATACATTAACAATGAGAAAAAGAGAGAGAAACTAAGGAAACAATTCCATTCACCATTACAATGAAAAGAATAAAATACTTAGGAATAAATCTACCTAAAGAAACAAAAGACCTATATATAGAAAAATATAAAACACTGATGAAGGAAATTAAAGATGACACAAATAAATGGAGAAATATACCATGTTCATGAATCGGAAGAATCAACAATCAATCTTGATTCGTGAATCAAGAATCAACCAATATAGTGAAAATGAGTATACTACCCAAAGCAATCTATAGATTCAATGTAATCACTATCAGACTACCAACGGTATTTTTCAAGAACTAGAACAAATAATTTCACAATTTGTATGGAAATACAAAAAACCTCAAATAGCCAAAGCAATCTTGAGAAAGAAGAATGGAACTGGAGGAATCAACCTGCCTGACTTCAGACTATACTACAAAGGTAAAGTCATCAAGACCGTACAGTACTGGCACAAAGACAGAAATATAGATCAATGAAACAAAATAGAAAGCCCAGAGATAAATGCACACACCTATGGACACCTTATCTTTGACACAGGAGTAAAGAATATACAATGGAGAAAAGACAATCTCTTTCACAAATGGTGCTGGGAAAACTGGTCAACCACTTGTAAAAGAATGAAACTAGAACACTTTCTAATGCCATACACAAAAATAAACTAAAAATGGATTAAAGATCTAAACCTAAGGTCAGAAACTATAAAAGTCCTAGAGGAAAACATAGGCAAAACATTCTCTGACATAAATCACAGCAGGATCCTCTATGACCCACCTCCCAGAGTAATGAAAATAAAAGCAAAAATAAACAAATGGGACCTAATTAAACTTAAAAGCTTTTGCACAACGAAGGAACTATAAGCAAGGTGAAAAGACAGCCTTCAGAATGGGTGAAAATAATAGCAAACAAAGCAAAGAATTAATCTCAAAAATATACAAGCAGCTCCTACAGCTCAATTCCAGAAAAATAAGTGACCCAATCAAAAAATGGGCTAAAGAACTAAACAGACATTTCTCCAAAGAAGACATACAAATGGCTAACAAACACATGAAAAGATGCTCAACATCACTCATTATCAGAGAAAGGCAAATCAAAACCACAATGAAGTATCATCTCATGCCAGTCAGAATGGCTGCTATCAAAAAGTCTGTACACAATAAACGCTGGAGAGGGTGTGGAGACAAAGGAACCCTCTTACAATGTTGGTGGGAATGCAAACTAGTACAGTCACTATGGAGAACAGTGTGGAGATTCCTTAAAAAACTGGAAATAGAACTGCCATACAACCCAGCAATCCCACTGCTGGGCATACACACCAAGGAAACCAGAGTTGAAAGAGACACGTGTATCCCAAAGCTCATCACAGCACTATTTATAATAGCCAGGACATGGAAGCAACCCAGATGTCCATCGGCAGAAGAATGGATAAGAAAACTGTGGTACATATACACAATGGAATATTACTCAGTCATTTAAAAAGAAATCATTTGAATCAGTACTAATGAGATGGATGAAACTGGAGCCTATTATACAGAGTGAAGTAAGTCAGAAAGAAAAACCCCAATACAGTATACTCATGTATATATATGGAATTTAAAAAGATGGTAACAGTGACCCTATATGCGAGACAGCAAAAGAGACACAGATGTAAAGAACAGTCTCTTGGACTCTGTGGGAGAAGGTGAGGGTGGGATGATTTGAGAGAATAGCATTGAAACATGTATATTATCATATGTGAAACAGATCGCCAGTCCAGGTTCAATGCATGAGACAGGGTGCTCAGGGCTGGTGCACTGGGATGACCCTGAGGGATGGGATGGGGAGGGAGGTGGAAGTGGGGTTCAGGATGGGGAACACATGTACACCCACGGCTGATTCATGTCAACATATGGCAAAAACCACTACAACATTATAATTATCCTTCGATTAAAATAAATTAATTAATTTTTTAAAAATAAAATAAAATACTGAAAGGTTATTTAATAAAACAAGTCCTAAATAAGACAAATGCTTACTCTATAGACTTGTTATAAGAAAAATAAAAGTAATATATGAAGAAAAAAAGATTTACAAAATACCTATCCTCTATCTACCACTACATACATTATTTATTTCTTATAAAGCTGTCCTTTTTTAAAAAATATATTCACCCTCCTGTAAGAGAAGAAACAAAAATATGTGGACAAGTTATTCAGCCAAGATAACAGAACTCCATCATATATGGAATGAATTACTGATTTGTGACACAAAAGTAAGCATGTAGCTTTAAAAGGATGCTTTGGTAAAGGTATTCCCATTCTTTCTCTAATACTGCAGGCCTAAAAAAAATATAAGTTGCCGTGTTACAAGGTGAATTTTATCTCACATAGCAATGTTTAGGCCAAAGAATCCTTGCAGAAAAGATGGCAAAATTAGGGCTGGGAGAGCATTTTATCATCCTTTCCTTATTGGCCTAACACTAGGTATAACTCCACAGTTCTTTACTCAACACCCTTTGGGCCCAAATATGATTTGAAATTTATAACTTTTCAGATTTTAGAATGGTAATATAGTACATGCAACATATGTTGAATATTGTTCCAGGAGAGATTGGGGCAGCAACCTTTAAACAAACACATAAATATTTCTGTAGTAAAAAACATGAAAAAAAAACACATGAATATTCATACTGAGTGAATCTGCACTAAATTTAAGGAGAAAAATAGCCATTTTTCAAAGTTTCAGATTTGGGAATTAGAAGCAATGGATTACAGATATGTATCCGCTAAAATATGCTCATGGTTTTCATTAAGTAAAGTTTATGTACTTTTTTTTCTCCAAAATGAAGCCACAAATTAAAAATGAGTACTTTCCCTTTTTCTTTTCCCTTTTTTGTGGAGGGGGGTGTTTCAGATTCATCTTTTGCTTATAATTAAAATGATCTATATCATTCTTTTCACTGATTTTTTTTGAAAGATCATTAGTCTGTTCCAAAAGAAGCAAAGAAGGATACAAAAACTCAACTCAGTTTCATTTTGTTTAGCCAGTTAAAATGCTAACAAGTAAACTTACAAAAAAGGAGATACTAAAAAGAAACAATGGAAGACTGGGAGAATCTATAAATCTAATTTAAAAATCCATAAATCAAATGTTCTAATGGATTCTAGGACTCCTAGATTTTAATCGTACCACAGCTCTAGCTTGGTTCTATTTAAATGTCACAGACATAACTCATAATTCATTATTTTCTTTCCAAAAAACAACACAAATCATCATTAAGGAAAATATTTAACAATCCAAGGTCAGTACAACAAAGCAGGTTACACAAACTACCTGTATACATTACAAAAGTTAAATATATATATTACTAAGTACACAAAACTGCAAACTCAGGAGGTGATTTTTTTTTTTTTCAGAAACTGGGTTTTCTTTTTAAATCCCACTCCAGTGTTCTTGCCTGGAGAATCCCAGAGACGGGAGAGCCTGGTGGGGTGCCATCTGTGGGGTCACATGGAGTCAGACATGACTGACGTGACTTAGCAGCAGCTCATGGATACTTGGGTTGTTTCCACCTTTTGGCTGTTGCGAATAAGGCTGCTGTGAACAGGGTGTACAAGTATCTGCTTTACTGTCTTCAATTTTTTGGGGGTAAATGCTGAGGAGTTGACTGTTAAATCACATGGTAATTCTGTGTTTAGCTTTTTGAGGAACTGCCAAACTGTTAGAAACTGAGGATTTTTTTTCTTTAAATTATTTCAAAAGAATTTTCTTCCTTAGGTACAATCTTAACATGCATAGTATAAAAAATGTTATACCATCAGCTTCACAGAAGTTGTCTGAGGAATCATCATGCTTGGTCCACTGAAGAACAGCCTTCTGTGTTTCCTCACTTTAAACAAAGAAAATGGAGTTACTCTTTTTCTTAAGTTAACATTTCACCTGAAAAAGCATAAAATACTATTGCAAATAAAACACCAAACCTCAGAGATTCATCCACAGCTCCAAGTCGTTCAGCTTGCTCACATTCTTCAATGAGATTATTGGCTTCTTCAGAATACTAAAACAAAAGGGAAAGAAATAGAATTCAATTGATTGTACTTTAAAAACTTTTAAGAAGACTGTCGAAGGCATGTGAGGTTCTTTTAGAGCTAGCATCATCCCCTTGGTTTCAAAACTTTACAAGAAAAATAAATAAATAAATAAGCCTCACATTCTTCCTGAAGCTAAAATATAAGTAAAAGGCTTTGCTCTTTGTTTTGTTGGAGAATACAACTTACTATTATGTTTACAAAATAAAGAATAATTTATAGTCCAACAACTATCAAAATGTCCACTAAAAAAATCTTTGAGGTTAAAGAAATCTCTTGGCAAGGAGTCATGGGGCAGTGTTCCACTTTTCTAATGACCTAATTGTGAGCATCAGTTTTCTTTTCCATAAAATAAGTGGTTGGGCTAGATCATGTGCGTCTACGATCTATTTCAACTCTAAATACCATAATTCTAAAAATGCCCCGGAGGCTACCAAGTCTTATAAAAATACTCCAATATCTTTAGGTGCTTAAAATACGTTCTTTAACAACTGTATTTCTTTGCAAAGTCAAAGTCACAATATTTTTCTGCTTGCTGTGTACAAGGGAAGTAAGTTTGGATCATGAGACTTCACGACACACCAGGCATCACTACCATACAGCTAAAAGATGACATTGGAAGCAGGAGACCACAAATTCAATCACTCAACACATGTAAACTGAGTGCCTATCATGTCCTTCTTGTAAGGATGATCATACAAATGACTGTCCAGACAAGGACTCTTTTGAGGATAAAATCGAACACTGAAATAACTGAAATGACATAATTGTTTGAAATGATGTGTTTCATCACATTGGTCGACCTAAAGAAAATTCAACTCAAAAACTACTTTCAAAAATAAAATTACTTTTTATATATAATTAGGACTTCTCTGGTGGCTCAGTGTAAAGCATCTGCCTGCAATGCAGGAGACACGGGTTCTATCCCTGGGTTGGGAAGACCCCCTGGAGAAGGAAATGGCAACTCACTCCAGTATTCTTGCCCAGGCAATACCATGGACAGAGGAGTCTGGAGGACTGCAGTCCTTGGTGTTGCAGAGTCAGACACAACTGAGCATGTGCTCACACATACATAATTAAGTATAAATGGGTAAAGGCATATGATGTATAACTCTTAAATGATTTAAAAAACTCTATGTATTTAAGCTAAGACAGTTGAGGCAAAATATTAAAAATTAGTGAATGTTTATAAAAAGTGTACAAATATCTTTATATTAATCTTGCAACTTTTCAATAAGTTAAATTTATCTCAAAATAAAAAAGTTAAAAATACTTATCAAAAAGTAAACAAAATTTGTTCAAGAGATAACATACACTTACATATTTTAGTATACCTATCTATATTTAAGCAAAAGTTGTTTAACTTTATTATTGTGATTACCTGAATATTAAAATGTAAGTTAAAGAAAACAACTATTCCTAGCTCCTATTTAATAACTCAGTCAGCTTTGTAAGTCACATCTGTCTCAAAACCACATCACTGGCATTTTTTCTGAAGAAAAATAATTTTTCTAAAATGCTTATTATTTTCAACGTTTTACAAAATTGCCCACAATCTTCTTCAAAGTTAATTTGAAATCATTCATACTTTCAACTGCTGCTGCTTCTGCTAAGTCACTTCAGATGTGTCCAACCCCATAGACGGCAACCCACCAGGCTCTCCCGTCCCTGGGATTTTTCAGGCAAGAACACTGGAGTGGGTTGCCATTTCCTTCTCCAATGCATGAAAGTGAAAAATGAAAATGAAATCACTCAGTCATGTCCGACTCTTAGTGACCCCATGGACTGCAGCCTACCAGGCTCTTCTGTCCATGGGATTTTCCAGGCAAGAGTACTGGAGTGGGTTGCCATTGCCTATTCTGACTTTCAATTGACTCTTTTCCAAAGATACAATTTTTAATTGAGAAGATTTCCCTCCTGGATCAGCTGGTGAGGAGTCTGCCTGCAATGCAGGAGACCCAGATTCGATCCTTAAGTTGGGAAGATACCCTGGAGAAGGAAATGGCAACCCACTCCATTATCTTGCCTGGAAAATCCCCATGGACAGAGGAGCCTGGCAGGCTACAGTTCGTGGGGTTGCAAAGAGTTGGACATGACTGAGCCACTTTCAATTTAACTGAGAAAAATATTACTTCTACAGGTAAATATATGAAAAT
The DNA here is from genome assembly GCF_963930625.1 of Muntiacus reevesi. Classification (NCBI taxonomy): domain Eukaryota; kingdom Metazoa; phylum Chordata; class Mammalia; order Artiodactyla; family Cervidae; genus Muntiacus; species Muntiacus reevesi. The sequence goes on along the minus strand of NC_089255.1, from coordinate 11,473,999 downwards.
ATTTTAGCCCACATATTTTCACAGTTCTATTCTTTGCCTCTAAGTACATCTCTTTACTAAATAAGACAAAAATCATCAAATAAATTATCCTTATTTTTTAATTATTTTAAATGTTTTACAAATAGAAATGAAATTGTAAGCTTTCTTAATTTAGGTCAGAATATGGGCTTCCCTCATAGCTCAGAATATAAATTTATTCAGTTAAAAACAAGAGTTCATCAAGAGGAGACTCTTCCCACAAGGGGAGAGTCTCCAAAACACAACTGTAAAATTTTGAGAATTTAATCTAGTATACCATTTGAGCTTTCTTCACTTAGTATGTACAGTTCTTTCCTACTTTTCATATCAATGAATATCCAGGTCTTTGTTTACAAGCTTTATTATAATAAGTACAACTTGCTAAAGCTTCAAAAGCTGAAATTTGTTTGTTCTTTTCTTTAAGCAGTCCACCAATAGATACTTTGAACAATGATTCTCTACTGATTTTGAAAATGCAATCAACATTTAGAGGGCTCATGTATTTACAAATGATCAATACCAATGAAGGATTCTTGGACTATTTAACAAAGTAGTTCTTCAAAGGCTCAAACATTTATAAAATTGGATCGATGATGGAGAGCAAAGAAAGTCCACTATTACCATGCTAAAGTAGTATTTTATTCAGCATAAGCTTCATCCCCAAAACTTCAGTCATTACTTAGTGTATATATAAATACAAAATCCTATTTTGTTGTTCAGCTGTTCAGTCATGTCCAACTCTGCGACCCCATGGACTGCAGCACACTAGGCTTCCCTGTCCTTCAGAATCTCCTATATATTTTGACAAATATATATATTTTGACAATAGTAATTGTCAAATTGATAGTATCTTAATTAGTAACATATCACAGCATGTCGGGATACAATTATGAATTATGTATGTACCTCAACCAATTACAATTCTGATTTAGTAAGATTTCTTGATTTAGTAAGGACATTTCTTGACTTACCAGATTTAGTAAGGACATTTCTTGACTTACCAGATTTCTTGATTTAGTAAGGACATTTCTTGACTTACCGGGACATCATTTCTTTTTCCTTAATATTTGATTATTTGGCTGTGCCAGGTGTTAGTTGCGACATGTGGGATCTTTAGTTGTGGCTTGCAAACTCTTAGTTGCAAGGTGTGGGATCTAGTTCCCTGACTAGAGATTGAACCCAGGCCCCCTGCATTGGAAGCATGGAGTCTTAGCCACTGGACCACCAGGGAAGCAGGACACTGTTTCATCGAAATTTAATATGTATATCAATCCCACAAAACAAATGCTTCATCTTCAATTTTGAACTTTAAATGAATTTATACTAACATTCAGTGGCAAATGTTTTCAACAGAATGAACTTCGGAAAATTTTACTTTGAGTACCAACTGAATGAAAAAAATTAAACAATTTCTGGGACTTCCCTGGTGGTGCATTGGATAAGAATCCACCTGCCAATGCAGAGGACACAGGCTCAATCTCTCGTCTGGGAAGATCCCACATGCCTCAGAGCAACTAAAGCCTGTATGCCATAACAGCTGAGCCCACACTCTAGAGAAGCCTATGCAAAGCAACAAAGACCCAGCACAACCAAAAATAAATTTTTTTTTTTTAATTCTGGAATTGAAATGATTATTTGAAACAGCTGATGATGGCATCATTTAATTATATGCAAAGCTCTGCACTGGAGCCAACACATTAATAGCTATGACTTCATTCTTTGTGTATGAATAAAAAATGCAGAATCAAAAATGATCAAAATTAGCTTAAATCTAACACGGAAAAAGTGCAGAACAGTCACTGCCTCTGGGGAAGGAGTATGGGTTGACTGGAATGGGGTATCAACTTTCTAGGGTAGCAGCAATGTTCTGTATTGAAACAGAAGCCTAAGTTACAAAGGTGTATGCATTTAACAAATGCACACTTAAGATGTGTGCACTTCATTGTATATCAATTTTGTTAAATGTACATGTAAGCAAATATTAGACTCTATTCAATGATATACTTCTAGTTATGTATATATTTAGTTAATAACATATAGTGAGGGCAATGTGTACTGATGCTTGCAACTTATTTGAAATACATCCAAAAAAATGGTTTAATGGAGGGCTATAAGGATGAACAGATAGACAAATAGGTAGTAAAGTGAGTTTATGAAAATGTTAATAGTAGAATCTAGGTGACTAGTATGACAGTGTTCACAGGAAAATTCCTTCAACTTGGCTGTATGTATGAAAATTTTCATAATAAAATATCAGAAAATTTTAATTTAGAACAGTTATTTAGTCTAAATGGACAACCACACATTCCAAAATGATATGTAAATTTATTGTCTGCATTTATTGTCTGCACATGTTACACTGTCTTAGACACACTCTTCCTAAAACAACCACTAACTTACAAAGTTGTTGCTCAGGCTTTGTCAGCAGATCTGTGTGTTTTGATTTTCATAGGATCAGTGACACTTTCATGGTTCTTATGGATGGTAAACAATAACCCTTGTGTGAGTTATATATCATCATCAACTGCTGTGAGAAGTGGAAATTCAGTATTTCATTTTTCATTAAACATGTACTTTCTTTTTCCTCTTTTAGTTCTTTCAGTCAAAAGGATTTACTGTAAAATTTTAAAAGTACTAAATAGTAATAAGTGGTTGATTTGCACCATGCAATGAAGGATAAAGCCACTATAAAATAGGACTACTCTCTCTATGCAGGACTACTCATCCTCTGCTTCTCATACATATTTCTCATAAACTTAATCTATAATTTCCCAGATTTTTCACTGACCAGCCAAATAGCACCTTAGGTATGACGCATACCAAGTGAAATGTGTGGAATATGTGTGAATCCTATTTGAAATTGACTATTAAGGGCTTCCAGGTGTCTCAGTGGGTAAAGAATCTGCCTGCAATGCAGGAGACGCAGGACATGCAGGTTTGATCCCTGGGTCAGGAAGATCCCCTGGAGGAGAGCACAGCAAACCACACCAGAAAATCCAATGGACAGGGGAGCCTAGCAGGCTACAGTCCGTAGGGTCGCAGAGAGCTGGACTAAAGCGACGGAGCACACAGGCACATACATTAAGGCATTCACAAACAACAAGAGAGACCCAACCCCGACTTTGGTCATGTGGGGTTTTTAAAGTATCATCTGTCTTAGAAATGCATTACGAAGTATTTGTACACAAAATGATTTATCTCAGACGGGCTTTCAAATAATTGGGAGAATGGAGTGGAAGGGACAGATGAAACAAGATTGACAGTATATACTGGTAATGCCTTAAGCTGGGTGATGTGTACACAATTTGGGGTTCCCCCCTACTTTTATTTTTCTTTTAAGCGTTAATTTAAAAAAAAAAAAAAAAGGTAAAGAAAATGGAGGAAAAAATAATTAGAGCCACTGCAAGGAGTATCACTGTACAGGGGAGCAGAGAAGTGAGGTATTAGTTGGTAGGGGAAGTGAATTTTTTTAGTTTTGCTCAATACTAGACACATTAATAAGTATACATACATACCTTGTAGCTTGCAGATTTAATTCCATCAGGAACTTCATCCTGAAAAATATTTTAAAATGCTTTTAGATGACAGTTATTCTATCTTCTGAAAAAATGTTTTATAGTTCTATGATTTATAAAAATTCACAGAACAAATGACTGAAGTTAACAGGCTAATATTTAACTGAGAACAGTTAGGCAATCTTTATATTATTTCTTAAAAATAAACAAAAAATTCAATAAGTCATGCTGTGGATTAATTACACACATTAGAGCATGGAAATATAAAAATAGAATCTTAGCCATTATTCTTCTTAATGCTCAAACTGTCCCACATTTAACCACCTGGGGGCTACGTGCTGGCCTGTGCTGGCCTTTTTCACGTGGCCTGTGTCTTTAGCTGCACTGGTGTCCTTTATATGTTACCCTAGTCATCTTTTTTTTTTTTTTAATATTTCTATTTATCTGGCTGTGCCGGGTGTTAGTTGCTGGCACGCTGGATCTTTGTTTCAGCATGCAGGAACCTTAGTTGCCACACGCAGAATCCAGTTCCCCAACCAGGGAACCAAACTCACGTCCCCTGCATTGGGAGCAAGAAACAGCCACCAGACCACTGGGAAGTCCCTACCCCAGTAATCTTTAACAGCACTTTCTGTTTCTGTTATGACAAGATACTCCAGGCTCTTATTTATTTCTTGTTCCAGTCTAGGAATCAACCATTTTTTAAGGAACTCAGGAAAATGGCACTAGTTTTAGTTCTGTGTTGACCACTGTATAACACAGGATCTATCTACCTATTCTCAAGGTGATGCTGTGAGTAGAGATAATGATGTATGTGAGAGAGCTCTGTAAATTGCAGGGTCCTGTTCTAATGCTAAATATATTCGGTGCATTCCTGAAATAGATTCCAAAGGGAAAGAGTCACACAGAGATGAACACTTTATTGTGTACTCATCGAGACTTTGTACTAGATCGATGTATAGTCTTTTCCTACGACCAGATATTTAGATGGTGTCTAATTTTTTCATATAATAAACCAGGCCAAAATTTATAGGTTGATTTCAGCAGAACTGACATTTTTACAATATTCAGTGCTGCTTTATGGTCATCTTTGGACATCTATCCAATTATAAGTGAAAATCTTTGTAGAACTGCTAGGTCAAAGGAAATGTACCATTTTTATTGGATACATCTTTCTAATTAACCTACAAAAGACTTAACCACCAGAGAGCTCATTTCTTACTCCCGGACTAACACTAAATATTGTTTTTCTTTTTCACACTGGCCAATTAGTAATGGAAGTGAAAGAACATTGTTCTGATTAACTGTAAAGGTAATAAATAACTTTTCAGAGAGTCCAGCCTCCATAGGAAGACAATCTGCCTCATTCAAATATTCTCTGGAATCAGGGGTGCAAATCAAAAGATGTGCATTTTAAAGTCCCATTGTTGTGCTGCATTAGTTACTCAGTTGTGTCCAACTCTTTGCGACCCCACAGTCTGTCCATGGAATTCTCTAGGCAAGAATATTGGAATGGGTTGCCACTGCCTTCCCCATTAAAGCCCCGTAGGAAGAACAGAATTTCAATTTTTTATTATTTTTCTATCTCCACTGTGTCCCAGCGTATAACCTGAACCAAGTATATACATGAACTGAAAAAAGAAACCAAAGTGTTGACAAAAAGAAACTGGTCTTGGCTCCTCATTTAGCTCAAAAAGGAATTAACAAAACATCAGCAGACCTTCCAGAGTAGTGAGTTAACTGTGTTTAACCTTGTACATGTATTGCACATGTGATAATTGCACCGTATTCATGATGCAATGTCCTTTTTTTTGTTGTTGTTCTTTTGGCCACACCATGTGGCTTGTGGGATGTTAGTTACCCAACCAGGGATTGAACCCAGGCCTTTAGCAGTGAAAGTATGGAGTCCTAAACATTGGACAGCCAGGGAATTCCTACAATGTCTTTTTAAGATACATAATGAAGAATATAATAGTGAGATGTCAAGATTTCAGTAATGTACAATATAAATCCTAGATGGGACAGCTGATTAGTTAGCCTGAAGAAAGTATTTAAAAGTATTTGAAATTACTTCTAATCACTCTTTGGTTGTGATAGACTGCCCTAATTAGGAGCTATTAGAACTGAGACCAGGCTTGTCCCCAGAGGAATTAAAAGGGCTTGTTCCCTCGTCGTCATTTGGAGTGGAGCTTCTTGGTGTCTCTCCTCCACCCTCCCTTTGCTCCTCATGTGTACACCTTCAGCATGTCTATTATTGGCTTATCACACGTGTATTGAAAGGATCACTTAGTGTTTCTCTTCCAGTACTTCATCATGACAAGTGCTCATCTTACATGCCCAGGTCCAGGTACATAGTAGACCCTCAAAAATATTCATTATTGAATAAAATTACATTCAATTGCCAATTGCTAGTCCTTCTCCATCCCATCTTCCACTCCCTACTCTCCACAATACTACCAATAATCTTTCTGAGTCTTCAGTCTAATTATGGCACTCCTCTGCTACACTAAAATATAAGAATATTTATGGGGTGAATAAATATCTTCTGTTATTGTTGTTGTTTAGTCGCTAAGTCATGTCTCTTTTGCTATCCCATGGACTGTAGCCTGCCAGGCTCCTCTGTCCATGGGATTTCCCAGGCAAGAATACTGGAGTGGGTTGCCATTTCCTTCTCAAGGGGAACTTACCACTGCACCACCGAGGAAGCCCACTTTTTTTTTTTTTTTTTTTAAAGACTTCTCTCCATCAAGAACCCAGTTCAAGAAAAAAAAGGCTGGGGTGGGGGTTGTGGGGGGTATTGGCATGAAAGGCACTTGACTCCTGTTCTACAGAAGGTGAAATAAGTAGGTTTTCTCAGTTTCCCAGTACAAATTGCTAGCTTTCACCAAATTATTTTATTTTAGCCTCTCTTTGGGCTCAAGTCAGATAATAAACATCGTAACTTTTAGCATTTCTTAAATGCTAAACTTAGCTGTTTTCTCTAGGATTTACAGTAAAATGGATTTCATCTGTCCTTCTGTCAACCTGGGAATCAATAAGCTATCACTTATCACTTATGCTATGCAACTCTCAGATTTTTCTGCCCTCTCCAATCTTCTTCTGAAGGTGGCAACCCCTAGTTCTACACTGTGTTAAAATAATTACAAGTAATGCTGTTTCAAGATGAGATTCAAATTTGCAATAATTGCCAGACTGCTTGTTCTGACTAATGTTAATAATAGCCCATTTAATGTGTAAGTGCAATTAAATGTCTTTAATAAGAATCCACCATAGTTTTAGCATTGTAAAAAGCCATATAAAAAAAGTACTTGGTAAATTTGAATCTAATACTTTTCCTATTACTAATTATAAATACTAGAACTAATGAAATAAAATGAAATATTTAAATTGATATCATTTTAATGATATGTTCATGTTTTAATCATAGCGACATAAGGTATTTCCTAAGTTAACCCTTGACTTTTCAAAATGCTGTGTCTATGAGGATTAAAATAACTAAAAACTTGCTTTTTGTTCACCTAATGATAAAATTCTCATAAATAACACCTTACATTTGCCTTATTCTTATACTAGACATGTATATGTAGCAATATTTACATGTATACAAATAAGCTGCTCAAAACAACACTATCACTTCACACCCATTAGGATGACTATTATAAAAACAAACAAACAAAAAAAAAAAAACACAGAAAATAGCAAGTGTTAGCAGTTTTAGTGATGTCAGTCATGTTTGACTCTTCGCAACCCCATGGACTACAGCCTGCCAGGCTCTTCTGTCCATGAAATTTTCCAGGCAAGAATACTGGAGTGGGCTGCCATTTCCTTCTCCAGGAGATCTTCCCGACCCAGGGATTGAACCTGGATCTCCTGCACTACAGGTAGACTTTAACGTCTGAGCCATCAGGGAAGCCCCTGTGTTAGCAAAAATGTGGAGAAACTGGAACCCTTGTACACTGCAAGTGAGAAAGTAAAATGGTACAGTCACTGTAGAAGATAGCATCAGTTCAGTTCAGTCACTCAGTCGTGTCTGACTCTTTGAAATCCCTGGACTGCAGCATGCCAGGCTTCCCTTCACCAACTCCCAGAGCCCACTCAAATTCATGTCCATCACATCAGTGATGCCATCCAACCATCTCATCCTCTGTTGACCCCTTCTCCTCCCACCTTCAATCTTTCCCAGCATCAGGGTCTTTTCCAATGAGTCAGTTCTTCACATCAGGTGGCCAAAGTATTGGAGTTTCAGCTTCAGCATCAGTCCTTCCAAAGAATATTCAGGACTGATTTCCTTTAGGATTGACTGGTTTGATCTCCTTGCAGTCCAAGGGACTCAAGAGTCTTCTCCAACACCACAGTTCAAATGCATCAATTCTTCAGCACTCAGCTTTCTTTACAGTCCAACTCTCACATCCATATGTGACTACCAGGAAAAACATAGCTTTGACTAGATGGACCTTTGTTATATCTACTACTTTGTTATATCTTCTACTGTGGGCAAAAATCTCTTAGAAGAAACGGAGTAGCCCTCAGTCAACAAAAGAGTCCGAAATGCAGTACTTGGATGCAATTTCAAAAGCGATAGAATGATCTGTTTGTTTTCAAGGCAAACCATTCAATATCACAGTAATCCAAGTCTATGCCCCAAACGGTAATGCTGAAGAAGTTGAAGTTGGCAGTTCTATGAAGACCTACAAGACCTTCTAGAACTAACACCCAAAAAAGATGTCCTTTTTATTATAGAGGACTTCAGTCTGGAATGCAAAAGTAGGAAGTCAACAGATACCTGGAGTAATAGGCAAATTTGGCCTTGGATTACAAAATGAAGCAGGGCAAAGGCTAACAGAGTTTTGCCAAGAGAACACACTGATCATAGCAAACACCCTCTTCCAACAACACGAGAGAATACTCTACACATGGACATCACCAGAGGGTCAATACAGAAATCAGATTGATTATATTCTTTGCAGCGAAAGATGGAGAAGCTCTATACAGTCAAAAAAAAAAAAACCAGGAACTGGCTGTGGCTCAGATTATGAACTCCTTATTGCCAAATTCAGAAGATAGCATGGTGTTGCTCAAAAATTGAACTAAAAATTACTAAATGATCCAGCAATTCTATTTCTAGGTATATACCCCAAAGAACTGAAAGTAGGGATTCAAACATATAATTTGTACATCCATGTTCATAGCAGTATTATTCACAAGAGCCAAAAGGTGAAAATAACCCAAGTCAATCAACAGGTAAATGAATAAACCAAATGTAGCACACACATACAGTGGAATATTATTCAGTCTTTAAAAGAGATAAAAATCTAGCACATGTTCCAATATAGATAACCTGGAAAATATAAGTGAAATAAGCCAGACACAAAAGAACAAATATTATAAAGATGACCCTTATCCATGAAGTACCTAGAGTAGTCAAATTCATAGAGAAGGAAAGTAAAATAGTGACTTCCCATGGCTGAAGGGAGGGAGGAATAGGAATTTATTGTTTAATGAGCATGAAGTTTCAGTTTAGAAAGATGTAAAAGTTCTAGAGATGGATGGTGGTGATGGCTATATAACAGTGTGAATGTATTTAATGCCAATGAACTGTGCACTTAGAAATGGCTAAAATAAAATGGTAAATTTTATGTGATATGTATTTTATCTCAATAAAAGAAAGTAAAGTAAAAATATGTACTTTTAAAGGAAAAAAATGCTTTCATTGAAAAGGGTAAAATTCTCTGCTTTCAGAGTGGAATATTTCAAATTTTAATGCTCTCAGAACTCCTAAGCAAAACCAGTGGTTTTCTTCAAATCCCTGCCAAGGAGGAAAATGAATACATTCTCAGAAAATGGGAAGGACTGCAGGACTGCATTTGTACCTCAATAAATTTTACTTTTTTAATACTACATACATAACTGTAGTTAAGATATAAGAAAAACAAATAATAAGCCAAAAGGGACTTCCCTGGTGGCCCACTGGTTAAGAATCTACCTGCTAACCCAGGAGACAGGGGTTCGATTCTTGGTCTGGGAAGATCCCACATGCCATGGAGCAGCTAAGCCTGTGCACTCCAACTACTGAGCTTATGCTCTAGAGCCCAGAAGCCTCAGCCACTGAGCCTGTGTTCTGCAACTACTGAAGTTAGTGCGCCTACAGCCTGTGCTCCACAAGGAGAGGCCACGACGATGAGAAGCCTGCGTGCCACAATGAACGGAGCCTCCACTTGCTGCAGCTGGAGAAAGCCCGCACAGCAACAAAGACCCGGTACAGCCAATAAAAAATAAATAAAAATATCAAGCCAAAAGAACAATAGCTTTTATTACTCTGAGTAATAAATCAACAGACTATATTAACCACAAAATCTAAATTCTACTATTATGAAGACAGAATAATTTGAAATAAGCTTTATAGTCATAAGTTTAGAGTTTTAATACGTTGATTTTAAACAACGTTATATTTAACCTAAGGATTCAAATTTTATTTTAGTTATATTGCACCCTTTCAAAAACTGCAAGTATTCCAAAAAACATGTGACAGTTCTTAAATGTATGGACTGTTCTTACTGAGTGACAAGGCTTGACAGCACAATCCCTTCTTCCACACTGGCTGATGTCATTCCAGAAAGGACATGGCCTTTTCAGGTTTACCTGCAAAATAAAATTAGAGAAAAGTTACAAAAATAAGAATCTCAAGATTGTAACACACTGATGTTGAATTATGATACTATAACCTGGTCATGTTATCAGTTGCAACTAGTCTACTTCATCCATTTACTAGTTGTCAAGCTTCAGTGATGGTATAAATGTGTAGCTGGTCTAAGCAAATTGGTCGACTTGGTCATAAAGACAAAATATGCTACTAAGCAGTTCCTGAACAGATGGCAACTGGGAGCCAAAGTAGCTCATGTCATCACTGTTCAACTTACAGTCTTTTTTTTTTTCCAACTCACAGCCTTTCAATGAAAGTAATAGCTAACAGACAATTGTGAACACAGTGACTGCATATTCCAATGATCAGGTTTTCTATACTCTTTCAATGGATATCTCAAGATAAAACATCACAAGTTGTTAAAATAATACTGGTCAGAATAAAGTCATGCTTCTTAAAAATACTTCTTTTTTTAAATTAAATGGAGCAAATCTGATGTTTTGGAATGTTATGAACAACTCATGACTTTGATAACAATATAATAGTTTCTGTTCTGACTTCAATTTAACCAACTCGATTCTAACACTAGAGTTCAAAACTTAGTTTTTGAAATTAAAAGTATTCAATGGGTCATTTCAGAACCACATGGTTCATTCTTACGAACTGCGTTTTCCTAATATAGCCTTGCTCAATTTTAAATAATAAACACAATTTTGAAGCTCAGTGATTCCTAAGAAAATGTAATTATCCATTTAAGCTTTAAGTATTCCTATACCACCCCACAAATTTTTAAATACCTTGTAATATCTAAAGTAGTCACTTTCCAGGAGTTTTTGAAGTCTTGGGAAAAGCCTGTAGTTATTAAATTTATCAATGGTTTCAACATCACAGGTACAATCATCCAAGTAACCACTAACCTGTTAAAAGAAAATGGAGTATTATATCAAAATATCATAGACACAAAAGAGTTTTTCCTCACATGGTTATGATAAAAGAGCACTTTATTCAACCCTTTATTCAAGGAAGGGAATATTCAAGGCCCCTAGCTTCTTGCCTCCATATAATTTTCTGAGCTGGGACATGGCCATAATTGAGTAATGCTATTGCTCTTACTATATACCTACAGGAATGCAGTGGATACCATTTGTAGGGAGGGTGCACTGAACTCAAAATGATACACATACCCCCAAAGAGCGGGTTGGTTCCCTGCAGCCACTCCATATCCCCATCCCACCCTCCAGACTGACCAGGGGTGGGCTTCTAATCCAAAACAAGTCATCGTCTCCACTCCAGGACTCTGGAATTGAGGCTAAGAAGGAGCGATGTCTCCCCCTGACACTAAAGAAGTAAACTCAGACCATATTCCATCATGTGAACTGAGGAACACGTAAGCCAGCTAGCCGGCAGAGAGAGGAAAGATTCTACAAGATACACAAAGAAGCAGAAACAGAAGATGGAGAACATATGCTAGCTGAATTCCCTAGAGTTTGCCTACTCCCACTTCTACCATCTTTCCTGAAGGCATTACCACCCTTGAATTCTTTGAGACCCAGTATTCCTATAACTCAGTTGTCTCTGTCTTTCCTTTTAGTTTCAAACAGGATGTGTAGGTCACAGACAAGGTTGGTGAATGTAAGGAGTGATATTGAATTTATAAGTGAAACAGTAATTTGTTTTAAGGATATAACAACCCTCAAATATCGGCCATGAGAATTTTTATAGACTTGAAAATGATGCTAAAATTTACTTATCATCAGCAACACTGAGATGGCAAATTAACCACAAAACCAATCCTAATCTTCAAATGCTTAAAATCAATGTCTTAACTCTATTTAAGAAATCAAATTATTAAATCATATTATAATCATATGCAGTGGGCAAACATATTATAATCAGACAACGTTATCAATTGTGAAGGTAAAATTCTGAGATATTTATTTGGGATTAGGCAAACGTCTAATAGAATTAATTAAGCATTGCTTTAAGTAAAAAACACATTATGATTTTTTGAGTAACTTTATAATTTTTTTTAATATACAGCATGCTGCAGAAAAGAGATCCTTAGACTTTGGCCTGAATATCTGCATTATAAACTACTTTGGATTATATTTTTGGGAGACATATTGCCAATAAAGTAATAACTTAAAAATCTATTGGTAAGGAAGCAAATAAAGAATAATTCATTGAAATACTGAATTTAGGTCTTCTCCTTTTGGAATATGTAAAATCCTACACTATCTTTTAATTTCAGAACATCACAAAATAGTAATGGAAATTTTTCACCTAAGAAATAAGAACACTTGGAATGATGACAGCAATATTCAAGAGATAAGTTTTGTTTGTTTGCTTGTTTCGTATCCAATTTGCCTAGTCTTAAGTGTTTTGGACTAAAGAATTCAGTTTCTAGAAATCTGAGTTACATATTTTGTTACTGTAATAACTATTTTCACTTCATATGCAAATGTGTCCTTGTTTCCTGCTAAAAATTCTCTCAGTATACAATAATCTTAGAGTCCTAATTCTGGGTACCAACAAAACAAAAGTGCTTCTGTGCGTGTGTGTATAAGTCGCTCAGTCGTGTCCAACTCTTTGCAGCTCCGTGGACTCTAGACTGCCAGGCTCCTCTATCCATGGATTTCTCCAGGCAAGAATACCAGAGTGGGTTGCCATTCCCTTCTCCAGAGGATCTTCCAGACCCAGGGATTGAACCTGGGTCTCCTGCATTGCAGGCAGATTCTTTACCACCATGAAGGAAGCCCAAAGTGCTCCTAACATAGATGATTTGATTTTTCAAGCCTCTTTCTTTTTGTGCTTTCAAGGCAAAACTTCTAAGAACATAAAATAAGCTACTGTTTCTCCCCTTGGTTACAAATTATTATACAAACAATAATAGGCACAAAGGCTGTAAAGGCCAAAGGGACAGGGGCTAGAGAGTCACATTAAATCACAAAAGAAAAAACACAAAAAGACTGAAGAGGAAGGGTTTGAGGCAATCCATTTCTAAGGTAAAAATCTATCCTTCTCTCTTTTGGGAAGCTCCCCTCAGGTACCACTCACCCCCAGCTGAGTTAATGGTCTCTCCCAAGAGCTCCACCACAGTCCACATAACTCCTACACAAGAATGACCTCACTCTACTGAACATATCTATATTTCACTCCCACTCCCTAGAGTTAAGAACCCTGAGAGCAAATTCATGTTTGTTCATTTTTGTATTCCTGGTACTGAGCACTGTACTTCTAGAAAGCACACAGTAGAAGCTCAACAATTATTTTTGGTTTGGATTGGTGAATACATGAATGAAAGCTGTCCACTGTCACTCTCCCTCACCTGAGCCCAGCACCGCGCCACCTAACTATAACTAGGCACGTTCATGTCACCTATAATGGAAGTGAGTGCCCCAGACCATGCCAGGTCAAAGGGCAGAAAGGCACTCACAGGGCAATGAAAGCAAGCAGCAAAGACAAACAAATCTCTGGGTCCAATATCTGCTGATCGACATTCTAATTACAAAGACAGTGATAAGAAGCTCCAAACCAGAAAGAAATACATGATACCTTCAGAGCAGAGACGGCTTATAGCCTAGAGGCCACCGAGAAGAGAAAGCAGGACAATGGTAGATTTAGAAATCTTCTGCCTCTTACCTTAGATATTAAGTGGGAGGTATTACCAACTACAATTCAGCTCGAAGGGCAGCTAAGGAGGTGGAACAGGGGTGACAGGAGCTTCACTGGATGGAAACAGTCCAGCAAAGGAGAGGCAGGAAGATCCTCAGAAATCCAAACCCTTTGTTCGGAGAAGTTTGTCAACAGGCAGCAGAACCTGATCTCTGGAAGAGAGTCTAGCAGGTGTGACACCAGACCCAGGTCTAGACATCAGAGAACCGTGTATGTTACCAGAACAGTCTCTGGAAAAGTCTATGGTAGAACTCCAGTTAATGGACCCAGGGCAGAACCTTGGAAATGAAGCAAAGTCCTATTACCTGTAAGCTAACACCAAAAGATGGGTGCGATGTTTGAAAAGGATGGCTGATGTTGTATTTCAGAATGTGCTATGGAGGCATAAGGAACCAGTATACTATCTCCCAAAGTAAACCAGAACTGTGGCCCTACCATAAGAATTTGAATTTTCTAAAAAATGCACTCCCCTACCTGCTCCCACAACACACGCACAAAGTGACGGATGATAATCAGCCTTGGCGGGGCAAGGGGCCAAACGAATAGGAAGCAATGGAAAGGCCCTTGTTGAGGGCTGGTAGATATATGGACCAAGGTAGGCCTAACACTATTCAGTCCTGGTCTCTTAAGAGTAGGAAAGCCTTTGAAGGCCTTATATTGCTTTCTTCCAAGCAACCCAGCAATCCCCTTCTACACACCCTCGAGGGGAGGCAGTGTGTAACAACAGGTTTAGCAGGCAGGCTCTGGAGTTAGGCCTTCTGGGGTTGCATCTCATCCCTGATACTTCTCAGCTGTTGACATTCCCCCTGCTTTTCAACCTAACAGCTTATCAGTAAAGAGTTCGCCTGCAGTGCAGGATACTCAGGAGACTAGGGTTTGATTCCTGGGTCAGGAAGATCGCCTGGAGGAGGAAATGGCAACCCACTCCAATTTTCTTGCCCGGACAATCCCAAGGACAGAGGAGCCTGGCGAACTACAGTCCATGGGGTAGCAAAGAGTTGGACACGACTGAGTGACTAACACTTTCAGTTTCCTATCTGAGTACAAAAATATTGAGGTAGCCAAAGTTTGTTGGAATTTTTCCGTAAGATACTATGGAAAAACCTGAATGAACTTTTAGCGAACCCAATAGAATAGTAGATCTCATCTCAAAGAGTTCATATCAGGATAAAATGACCGAGTATGCCCAGTAAATGTTAATCATTATTATTACCCTACCACTGCCTAAATGTTCCCAGTGACAGGGATCTTAACTATTCCCCCAAAGCACCCTACAACATTCTTTTTTTAATGAACAAGATAAAAAAAAAGAAAAGGCCAAGTTTGCAGTTAAAGTTCTCCAAAAATTTTACATCTGTAGCCCCAAGGGAACACAGAACTGACAATCAAAAGTTAACTCCACTACTTTCTCCATTGACTCTGATTGGTCTGAACCAAATTCCAAAATACAAAAGGCAAGGGAAAAGAAAATAACACTGGTCTGTTTGTTCTCAAGTTTTTGGATACAGGTATCCTTTACTTTGCAACGAAAGACAAAATAAAAAACACTATCAAATAGTTTTTTTTCCTAAATAGTTTTCTTGTGTGCTAACAACTTCCAGTCCTACCACAGATTATTATTTTTTTGCAAAGCACTGTAAGAGTATACTCCTCATACTTGAATGAAATATCTTTTAAAGTGCTCAAAATGTGCTTTATTTGGCAAAGAACTTTAGTTGCATTAATTTTACTGAGTTTTGTGACCATTAAAACATGCACACAAACAAACATACATGAGGCATTCATTCGTTGACAGAGCAGACTGGGACAACTCTGTCAAAAGAAAGCATAGACGCACCAAAAAGACTCTATCCTGGGTAGTAGGCAACTTTCTAAGGACACAAAATACTAAGAGCAATTTCTGCTTTAAAGTCTTGGTCTTGCTATAACTAGAATCATTGTTAAATGACTCAAAGCATAGCAACCAACATGAAACACACTTTGGTCCACATGCTTTGTTCAGAAAACCCTGGAATGTAGGTGGCATTCAGAGTCAATGGACATCTCTCCAATATAACCTGTTTCAAAGATCCCTCTGACTAAGTTTTAATCCTGGGCTTATTTCCACCCACCACCCAACATATTATCAAGTGTCTTTTCCATCGTCCTGCCACTCTGACTAACACAAACTTTTTTAAATTGACCTGAACAAGACACTCAGACAGGTAAAATACATGTACATAGAGTGTATCTACAATGCATTCCAAACAAGAAATAATCCACTTCTGATGTAGCCATTTTGGATTATCCAAACTGTTCCCCTTTCATTAGCCTGATGGAGATTTACTGAATTCAAAGAAGTGGATCTGAGTGTTTATTAGCATTAACTATATTGAATGACAAAACATTCTGAGTATAAAAGTTTACAGACGCATTTCTAATTAATTTCGCTGCAAAAGGTGTCCATACCTGGCTTCAATATCTCTTCTTGAGATGATTTCTTTAAAATGCATCCTGGGATTCTATGAATTGGGACTAAAGTTCGGTTATATTCATTCTCTCTAATGGTGCATAATGAGGAAATAATTGTCAAAAAGAAATAAACTCTGAAAAATCTTCACTTACTTCAAACCCATACCTGCTACAATACTATTTTAATTTAAAGGAAGGGTGAGTCCTTATTTATGAGATTTTTACATGAAACTGTTCATGTGTTAGACTTCACTGACTTGTATACTAAAAGGTTAAAAAAAAAGTCAATTTTCTATGTAAGAAATTTTTTTTAACATTTTTTAACAGAATGATACAGGAGTGACAGTTAGGAGGGGGATGAGGAATGTATATAAGGGAAATTCATAACTTCCAGACAACTGGTCACTTATTGTGGGAAACTAAACTGAAGCACTATTCTCAAAAGAACTTACAACATACAGTGAAAACGGTTTTACTAGGATGTGATGTCAACTAACAGGCATATGCAATAACTAAGTTTACAGGTTCACTGGGGGGAAAAAATGCATTGGGAGCTATCAACCCATTGTTAACTAAGAATATACTCCAGCTAGTGTAGCATTCACACATTTGCAAGCACCAATTATGCACCAGTCTGCGTACACTGGCGTGGCAAGAATTGGTACTAAATTGTAATTTTCGAATTTATTTTTTGACCTCTCAAAGTCTGTTCACATCAGGCCTCAATAAATGCCTGTTGAATTAAGTCCAATTATTTGTAGAACTTTGCACATACTTCAGTGGCTTTCTGAGGTCCAATAACCACATGCTACTGCTAAGTCGTGTGCCTGATTCTTTTCAACCCTATGATTGCAGCCCCCAGGCTCCTTTGTCCACAGGATTCTCCAGGCAAGAATACTGGAGTGGGTGGCCATGCCCTCCTCCAGGGATCTTTCCAACCCAGGGATCGAACCTGTGTCTCCTGCATTGCAGGAGGATTCTTTCATCCCTGAGACACCAGGGAAGCCCTACATACACGCTGCAGTGGTTCAGATCAGAATCCCCATGTATATATAACAAGCCAGGCACCCCTGCAGCAGTGGCGAGGAGGGATGGTGTGGTAACTCAAGGCAGAAGTGGTAAGAAGGACAGGCAGCAGGAAGGAAGGCAAGGCTACAACTAGCAACAAAAAAAGAATCAAAAGGACTTTGTGGCCAATGCTAACAGAACCAGAGAAGATTTGAACTTTTATTTCCAAACCTTAGGTAAAAATTTGCTTTCTTAGTTTCTAGCAATATTTACTAACTGAAAAAAAAAAAAAAGAACACCAAGGATCCCCGCCTCTCCTCAAGTCCCAAAGAACATGATTAACTAAACCGTGAGCTCTTGAGGGCAGGAATTATGCCACTGTATTTCTGCATTACAAATTCTCAGATCAATTTATATGTGTTTATAAATGTTTGCTGAATGGATCATTTGCACCTCCCCTTTTCTTTCTCCATTTTTAAAATTTTCTCTCTCTTTCTGATTTGTTTGATACATACATATCGATATGTTTGTCTCCATTTTTGTCTTCATGTTTATTTGTTACCATCCTCTTTCTCCTCTTCTCACCCCCGTCCTTTCCATTACTGACCATAATAGAACTAGATAAGTTAACAGTAAAATCTACTTAAAAGGAACAATTTGGATACCCATCCCTCAATGTTGTATAAAATGTCATTTTTATCAACAGAAATCAACCAAAAGGTGACTTTTAATAACAATGACATTAAAATATCACATTTTGTGAATACCAAAACCTGTAAGTTTCTTTGAATATTTTGCTCAAGGAATCTACATTTCTTACTAACCGAAGGAAATAATTATAATAAGCTTGTTATCAAACTTCTACACTGAGGACCGGTCTCCCAATTGGGACCAGCAATACTGACGCCGCGGTAAAAGAGTTCCACTACATTCAGGAAAAGGAAAGGACACGGGGCAACCGCGGCCCCAAAGACACCAGGCAGTTGAGCTTAAGACACAGAAAAACCACATGAAGCCATTCTCCAGCCTGACAGGAAGATCTGAGGGCAGCCCTCTTCAAAAGTCTGTTCTGACCAGAAAGGGTGGAGAAGGGACCCAGCAGAGGCACAGCCCACGCTGTTCCAAGGCAAATTGAAAGTTAAAAAGACCCAGGTTCTGTGAGAATAACAAATACTGAGAGTGTGAGTGTGAGTGTGTGTGTGTGTGTGTGTGAGTGTGTGTGTGTGTGTGTGTGCACGCTTCTCGGGCAGGAAAGACCAACAGAGATGTACAAACCAATCAGGTAGAAACAGACAGCGGGGCACCCATGCCTATCGCCCCAAGCCTGATCAGAAGCGCGGGAGGGCGCCCTGACATCGGTTCAGGGTCTTCGGGTGGCGGACCTGTTCACACCAACCCAGGCGAGCGGCAGAGGACCCAGCCCCGGCCAGGTAGCACAAGCACCGGGGGCTTCTTCCGGAAGGGTGGAGAAATTAACACCCCTCCGGCGCCCCACCTGCCCGCGCGCGCGGGACGCAGCGCAAGGCAGAGGCTGGGGTCCCGGGACCCGCAGCCCCGCCGCGCACACCGCTTACCTGGCAGAAGCACCTCTGCGCCGCCGTCTCTGGGGGCTGCTGCTCGCCGTGGCCCGAGCCCAGCAACCCCACGGCGACCAAGAAGCCGATCAGGAGGCCCCAGCGGCGGCCCATCGCCGCTCCAGCCGCTGGTCGTGCCGCGCCTCGGAATCCCCAGCGCTCGGGAGCAGGCCGTGCGTCCGCAGATGAAGCCCGCGCGGGCCAGCCCCCGGCCGCGCCCCACCTCCCGGCCGCCTCCCAGGCCCGCCCTCGTCTCTCCTTCCTCTCAGAAGCCGCCACCTCTCGTTGCAGCCTGCGGACGTGCCGGGGCGCCCGCGCGGGCCGCCTGGGACCTGAGGCCCGCTTCCTTCCCCGCGCGTGTGGCTGACGCACCAACCTTCTTCCCGACTCCGCCTAGCCCGGAGAGCCGCGCCCGCCCCCGCCCCGAGGCCCCTGAACGCCCCGAGGCCCCTGAACGCCCCGGGCTTGGGTACCCGACCAGGCTGCGGCCACCAGCCCCGCGCGGGGGTCGGGGCCCTCCCAGCTCCGAGAGCCCGAGCCAACGCTGGAGGGGTCTGTGTCTTCCGGCAGGGCCCCGCCCCGGCCTCCTCATTCCCGGCCAATCCTTCCGTATCTCGATGCGAGGAAATCACACCGTGAATTACGTGTCCACGGTGGTCCTGGCTGAGTCATAAAGCTGAAAAGGATACTTGTGATCAATACCACGGCTGCGTACGATGATTTTCTAGTTGTCACATCCAAAGAGCAAAAAGAAGCAGGTGAAATTAATTTTAATATAGATTTATTGAAACCAATATATGCAAAATATTTCAAAATATACTCAATATTCAACGATTCATAATATATTTTACAGGTTTAACTTTGAAATCTGTCATGTATTTTATACGAACTAGCCACATTTCATAGTCAAGTGTGGACCGAGGTGGGAGATCACTCTTTATTTTATAGGAGGAAACAGGCCCAGAGAGGTGAGGGGATATGACCTAGGCATGGGAGCTGGCATAAGAGAGCCTGGTCCTCTGAGACCAGCCCCGGGACTGGTCCGTCAGCTTTTGTTTGTTTGTTTGTTTCTTAAAGGATACATTTTTCAAGGTGAAACTGGAAAGCTATCCAGCGTCTTACACATTGCATTAAAAGTTAAAATGTTTCGATTTATTTATTTTTTTTGTAAACCATTTTTTGTTTTTTCTTAAAAAGTCATCTCTTATTGACTTAACTCTAGGATATGGTAGACCTAAAATAGGTTTTATACTCCTATTTTTCTGAGAAAAATAGGCATAGGATTTATTTACATTATTAAAAATCACTTAGTGTGGTAGAGGTGAGACTCATACGCTCTACTCTGACCATGAATGCCAGTGAACCTGTAATTAAAAAGTCACCGGTCATCTGATACCCTGGTGGGC
The DNA here is from genome assembly GCF_963930625.1 of Muntiacus reevesi. NCBI lineage: Eukaryota > Metazoa > Chordata > Mammalia > Artiodactyla > Cervidae > Muntiacus > Muntiacus reevesi. The sequence goes on along the minus strand of NC_089255.1, from coordinate 11,453,712 downwards.
AGGAGTATCTCTGATCTTAGTATCTACAACTTGCATGTTAATACAATCACTCTCTTTTTACCTGGAAAGTTGTATTTTCATTATACTGTGTATGGGTTCTCATATCTCTCTAGGGACAGACCTAACTCATTCGATCCCTCATCATGGTCCTTCCTGGTTTCCTCTTCACCTGGTTCCAATGTCTAAACTAATTTCAATTCAATAAACTTACTCTCTGCCAGAATGAGCCTGACATCAGAGATACAAAGATGTATGAAACCCAGTCCCTGCACATGGATGGACACCCCATGGACTTTAGTATGTCATCTTTTATGACAGCTCTACTTTATGTCTCTATTACTGAATTGTGATCTCTTTTAACTCCTTAAACAGGGATTATGCCTGTGACTCCCGAAAATATTTGCATGCATTTGTAAAATGAATGAATATATTTCATATGCCTAGAGTATTAACAGGCTTCCCTGGTGGCTCAGACAGTAAAGAATCCACCTGCAATGCAGGAGACCTGGGTTTGATCTCTGGGTCAGGAAGATCCTCTGGAGAAGGGAATGGCAACCCACACCAGTATTCTTGCCTGGAGAATTCCAAGGACAGAGGAGCCTGGCAGTCTACAGTCCATGGGGTCGCAAGGAATTACACTCTTGAGCGACTTTCATTTTCAGAGCATTAATGTCTGAAGATTAAGCTATCAAAATGAGAGACACCATGTGAAAAAGGGGAAACTAAATGAATAAAGCCTAAAATTGCAGAAAGAAACAGTCTCAACATGAATCAGCTCTGAATTTCATGCTGATGTAATAGCCCGAAATTTGGAAGAGTTTAAAAACATCAATATTCCCATGAAAAAGGCTCTATTCCATAACTTAAAACTCTTGCCCTGAACAGTTTTCTAGCAAACATATCAGAAACAATCACCATTTAAGATAATCTTTTTTACTTTATTGCCTTCCCCCCTCCCCCAGCCTTATTGACGTAAAATCGACAAATAAAATTGTAAGATAATTAAAGTGTATATCTTGGTGATTTGACATACATAGACATTGATTTCCACCATCAAGTTAACACATTTATCATCTTATATATTTACCCTTCTTCCCTCTCTTGGTGAGAGTATTTAAGTTCAACTCTTAGAAAATATCAGTGATACATTACAGTGTTATCGACTATGGCTGCCTTGTTACACAGTAGATCCCCTAACTTCATTCATCTTAAAACTAGAAGAATGAACCCTTTCACCAACTTCTCCCTGCTTCCCCCACCCCCTTGCCCCTGCCAAGTGCTTTTCTACTGTCTGTTTCTATGACTTTGACCTATTATCATTCTACATATGAGTGATGCCATGCAGTACTTGTCTTTGTCTAGTTATTTCACTTAACACAGTACCCTCAAGGCCCATGCATGTTGTAGCAAATGGCAGGATTTTCTTTCTCATGATAAATAATAGTCTGTTGTATGTGTATACCACATCTTCTTTATTCATTTATCCATTGGCAGACACTTAGGTTGTTTGCATACTTTGGGAATTGTGAATAATGCTGGGTGAAAGTGGAAGTACAAATATCCAAGGAAACCCCTATTTGCCCAGTGGTTAAGACACTGTGCTTCCAATGCAGGGGGCACAGATTTGATTCCTGATGGGGAAAGTAAGATCCTACATGCTGTGTGGTGTCAAAAACAAACAAGAGGAAGTACAGTTATCCGGGTATAAATCCAGAAGTGAGATTGCTGGATCTAACTTTATTGTCCTGATAATTATAATTATTCCTTTCACATTTGTAAGGAATTTTAGATTGTATAAATGTTTTCACATATTTGAATGTTTTATACATACTGTACAAATATTACTGACATTTCCCTGAGAATTCTTTGGGTTGGTCCTTTGTGTGAGCTCACTTCTTCAACTCTGCCTGCTCTGACATCATCTTGTCTATGTTAAGGCCTATGAAATAACTGATTAGTCATCAAATAACTATTTAAGGAGCATCCACAGGGTACATAGTTCAACCTTGGATTTCTGAAAGTCCAGATTATAACTTCACTAAACAATATCAAATGTTTTAGAGATGAACAAGGTCACCACCTTGTTATTCTAATACTAGCAATTATAGCAATAACATGACTTAGATTTAATGTACACAGCATTTCTTGATGAAATTCTGATTACTCTGCAAATAACAGCTATTATTATTTTTTTAATGACCAAAGCAGGAAATGGCTTGAGGCCAATTTCTCAAAATGGGACATGGAGATTTTTGTGAGAAGCTTCTCGCTACATAAAACAATTTCTGACGTTGAATAGACCAGAAGGAAATGATTAAGGAAAAAAATGTGGTCAAGGAAAAAGATTATTATGACACACAAGAGGAAGAAAGGCTAAGTAAAAACCTAGAGGTTTGTGTTGATATTTGGTTAGATCTATTTATGTAGTATTTACTGAATGGGTGTGTGCACATGCTGTATCAGCAGACTTTCTGTTGAGCTGCTTGAGATCATCTGAGTTGGAGAGTTGTTTTGCTCAGTCGCTAAGTCACATCTCTTTGTGACCCCATGGTCTGTGGCCCACCAGGCTCCTCTGTTCATGGGACTTCTCAGGCAAGAATACTGGAGTGGCTTGCCATTTCCTTCTTCAGAAGATCTTCCTGACCTAGGGATCAAACCTGCATCTCCTGCATTGACAGGCAGATGCTTTACCACTGAGCCACCAGGGAAGCCCAAGTTGGGGAGACTTGCCACTTAAGTTCTGTCATCATCTTCTTTACCTTGGGTTCCTGAAAGAGCAAACTATATATAGTAACTGACTTCACTTCTTAATTTCCCATTCACACCTTAGCTCATTGTGTAGTCTAGTTGCCAACTCCACCTTCCTACTCCTCTTTACCTGACCTTATCACCAAATGCAATTACCATTTCTCATTGAAATAATAACAACTCCATTGCTTCAACAAAGCTGATTCCTTCTTCCTTAGATTGAATTTCTATGTGGCAAACACTCTAGATCCTCTTTATAGTTCTCTGATATTATGTAACTGTCTCCTTCATGGGCCCTCCTTTAAGATGTGAGTCTTCCCCAGGATTCTATCCTTTCTTCAGTGCTTTTCTTTATCTATACTCTACCTTGGATAAACTTGCCCAGTCTCATGATTTTAAATATTTCCTTTATGCTAATAACTCCCAAGTCTGTTTTTCCAGTTCAGATCTCTCGCTTAAGCTTCTATGGGACACAGCCCTCTGGTTTTCTCACATTTGATTACATTACCACATACATATGTAGACAGCAAGAAATCAGGAAGTCAGTCTCAGTTTCCCCCCTCTCTTCCACCTCACATGATCTACTGATGAATCAAATCCCACCAGTTCTATTATCAGTTTATTGCGTCTTCACCATCCTTATTTTTTTTTCTCACCATCCTTATGACCTAGGACTAGTTTCAGCCCTGACTGTTGCTCACCTGATTTATGACAATATTTCCTCAACTGATCACCCAGCTTCTAGGCTTGTACTTCTCAAAAAACAGTCTTCCCTACTAACCTGATTTCTCAAAAATGTAAGTTACACCTCTGTCTAAAATCTGCATGCTCTTGATCTGGTGCTTCTGAAGAATTAAATTCAAGATTCGCAGCACAACATTTAAGGTCCCCACTATTTCTCCAGCTTCATCTCCAACACCTCTCTGCCTTATAGCTAATGAACTGCTATTATCCCCATGGAGATGTTGCTGGGCTTTGCAGTTAGTGCTGGTGGTAAAGAATCTGCCTGCCAATGCAGGAGAGACATAAGAGGCGTTGAGTTCGAGCCCTGGCTTGGGAAGATCTCCTGGAGGAGGAAGTGGCAACCCACTCCAATATTCTTGCCTGGAGAATAGACAGAGGAGACTGGCGGGCTACAGTCCATAGGGTTGCAGAGTCAGACATAACTGAAGAGACTTAGCACGCATACGCAGAGACCTTGTTTCCAGATGCCACATCTTTGCTCCCCCTATTTCCACCCCTGAAATGTTTTCTCCCCTGTCCCACACCCATCAACTTAATACACCTGGCTAACTCCTTTAAGGGGCTTCCCTTGTGGCTCAGCTGGTAAAGAACCTGCCTGCAATGCAGGAGACCTGGGTTTGATCCCTTGGTTGGGAAGATCCCCTGGAGAAAGGAAAGGCTACCCACCTATTCTGTCCTGGAGAAATTCCCAATCAGACACGACTGAGCAACTTTCACTTTCACTTTCAAGTGCTTTATGATTCTGCTCAGGCAACTGCTACCTCCAGGAAATCCCCTCTAATCCCTCCTCTGTGGTTGTAGAGATTCCTCTTCTTTGGTCTCATAAGAGCATATAATTGTGCCTACCACATGGAATCAAATATATACTTACGTGTAGGTCTTCCATATTCCAGTAAGGAACTTGCCTCTGGCAGTCTCAGTTTCCCCAGCACTCAGCATTGTATTTGTGCTTCACAAGCTGACTCTGAGTGAGTTAGCCAACTTACAAACACGTTAACTAACGAACGTAAAAAGATACTAACAGCATGAGATGTCACAGGGCAGTGTATGATTACAATTCAAACAGCCACCATAAACTTAGAAACAAAGCGATCCTTTTGGGCAGAAGTAATTTTGGATCAGGGAGAGGACAGAGTAGAATTGGAATTGACAATAGAAAATTAACGAAAGGTATGGATGTGGGAAAACTGATGACAGTAGAATCTCAACTACTAATTGATTCATTAGAAAAAATAAAAGAAAGTTATCTAAAATTCATTTAGAAAACATTTCAAGATCAGGACTCTCCAGTCAAGAAACGGTGGCTACAAACCCAGGGACTCTAGACTCAGCATGATTCCAAAGAGAGAGGAAATTCTGAAATGAAAAAGTGAAATCCCTCCATGCTGAATGTTAAAACTCCTCCCCGACCTTCAGCAGACCACCTGTAATGCTCAGTTCCAAAACTGCAGACCTTATACACTTCTTTCCACTCACCTCATCACTCCTGAACCTTTTCTCTTCCATTCTAAAAGGTGATTGGAGTCCCTAGAGGTCCAGTGATTAAGAATCTGCCTTCTAATGCATGGGATGCGGGTTCGATCCCTAGGAGGGTAACTAGCGGGCTGAGACAAACAGCTTGTGTACCCCAGTGAAGACCCAGAACAGCCTAAAAAAGAAAAATAAAAGGGAATTGGAGAATTTTCTAGGAATAAACAATGGCATCAAAAACAAGAAGACAGCTGATCCCTCCCACTCACACTACTGGTTTGTTTGTTTTTTTTACTTTAGTGCCTCACTCATCCTATGATCAGAAAATCAAAGCTCACCAGATTAAGGAAAGCCTCCAAAGTAAAATAGGCCAAAATAAATAGGAAAAAGGGAACTTTGAAGAAACAGAGAGGGAAGAAAGGAAGACAATCAAAAAGCTATACCAGAATCATCAAGGTCATAAGAACAGGATTACATTGAAAAGAACAAGCAGGGAATAAGAAAAAGTTCTTGGAAACTAAATATACGGTAACTAAAATAAGAAGTTTCAGCAGAAACACTAGAAGAAATACTGATGAAATCTTCTAGATGGCGAAATAAAAAGACAAAGATGTAGAAATAGACAAGAAGAGATGGGGAAGAATTAGAGAATTAATTCAAGGAGAAGAGTCTGATTAATAAGAGTACCACGAAGGGAGAACATACAAACAGAGGCGACCTTAGAAGTAATTCAATAAAATAACCAAAATGGAAGAATGGTTATCTAGATTCACTGGGCACCCTGAATCCCGTCAGTGGATAGAAAACTCTCCTAACAGAGGCAAAAGGTTCAGAAAGAAAAAAAAAGAAATCCTGGTTTCTGAGAGAAGATTGAGAATCAGCAAGCACTGCAGAAGCCCTGGAAGGTACAGTACACGGAGCAAGACCTTCAACATTCTGAGGATTCTATAGCCAGTTAAACTGTTAATTAACTAGCAGAGCAGAATTAGGATATTGTTAGAGACGAAGGATAATGTACATTTTTACTCCTTTCTCATAAAATCACTGAGAGGGTATGATCCAACCTAAAAGCGGAATAAGCCAAAAATGAGGAGGCCTGGGTATCAGGAAAGAGAAGATAGTACACAAGAGGAGGGTTAGGGAAGTTCCAGAAGAGAGTTACACAGCATCCCTGCAGAGCCCAGATTAGAGCAAGAAGATCGTGGCCTCCAGGAGGGATTTCTCCAGGAAAATCAGGACAGGAGGGATACCTGATGTGACTTTCTGAAAAACACTATTCAGATAAAAAGTGGCTTAAAAAAAACCCAACTAAACACTTTTTAAAATAAGGCAGCTTTTAATCACAGGAAGTTCAAAAGAGTTTTACAATAAACCTAATGTAACTATAGCATATTGTTTGACTTGCAAGGCCTCACAGTAAGATAAATGCTGGACGGCAATTTAACCAAAACTTGTGTATATTGTATATGGGAGGTGGAGGTAGGGAAAGTGGGAATCTGGAATAATACAAAAGTGCTGCTGAGTCTTTATCTTTCTTATTAGAAAGTCAAAAGACAAATCCTAAAATTGATCTAACAAGAAATAGCAGCATAAGCATATGACTTGAAAATGTGGTGGCAAAAACCAAAAAAGAAAAAAACACATGTTAAGGAATTAAAGAATGGATCTCAAAGGTAGAATAGGCTGGGGCAATGGACTCTTTTTCAATCTAAGCCTCACAGTACTTAAAAAAATTTTATGTATTACCTTGGTCAAAAAAGGGTATTTCCCACAAGTCTAGGGATTCCCCTTCTTTTCTACCTCAACATATTACTGCTCAACCATAGATGCATTCAATTAAGTGCATTCTGATAAGTATTTCAGGGTAGATACTTGGAATGGAAAATTTCTAAAAATTCTAGTGCTGTAGCCGATGTGTAAGCAAGTAAAAGTAGTTGCCATTTGCCTATCCGGTACCACTTCCCAATTTCTCTCTAGAAAAATACTAGTTCTTATCATATTAGCTATCCTTCACCATGTGACAAATGATCACAAAACTTAGTGGCTTAAAACAACAAACATTTATTATCTTCAGTTTTTGTAGGCAGTTACTTGCCCATCTGGTACTGTTTCCCAATTTCTCTCTAGAAAAACACTAGTTTCTATCGTGTTAGTTATTCATCACCATGTAACAGGTGATCACAAAACTTAGTGGCTTAAAACAACAAACACTCGTTATCTTCAGTTTTTTGGGCCAGCAGTTCAGGAACAGCTGAGCTGGGGTGCATGACACAATCTCTCATGATGTTGCAATTAAGCCGAGCGCTCAGTCATCCGAAGGCTTGCCTAGGCCTGGAGGCGCTTCTTCCAAGATGGCTCGCTCACATGGCCATTGGCAGAAGGTCTCAGTTCCTTGATGGCTGCTCCTTTCCATGGGAGTCTCCCCACAGATCTGCTGATGTGTCTTCTTGGTGTGACAGATGGCTTCCCTCAGAGGGAGTGAGGAGGAAGCCCGACTGCCCTTTATGGCCTGGTCTCAGCGGCCGTGTGCCGTCACTTTCACTTCATTCTCTTTGTCCAAAACACGTTGCTAGACGCAGGGGAGGGAAATTAGGCTCCACTTCTTGAAGTGGGAAGTATCAAAGCATTTGTGTACATATTTTAAAACCACAACACCTAGCAATGATACATTAGGTTAGGAGACTATCTGTAAATGATTTATTGAAGATCTAAATACACCTCGTCACTGTTCGTTATGAAATCACTTTTAATGATCCTTTCCTCAATAACTAGCATGTGGCCCAAGTTCTCACCTCACTTCTTCCCTGCTCTGCAATATTTTAAGTGCCTTGAGAACTGACGACATTTCTTAGTCTTTTTGTATCCCTGTTTATCTATCACAGTGTCTAACATTTTCACAAATTTATTCAATGGTATATATGTGTGTGTGGGTGTGTATAGATGCTTTCAAATTGTGGTGCTGGAAAAGACTCTTGAGACTGCAAGGAGATCAAACCAGTCAATCCTAAGTGAAATCAACCCTGGACATTCATTGGAAGGACTTATGCTAAAGCTGAGGCTCCAATACTTTGGCCACCAGATGTGAGGACCTGACTCATTGGAAAAGACCGTATGTTGGGAAAGATTGAAGGCAAAAGAAGGGTGTGGCAGAGGATGAGATGGTTAGACAGCATCACCAACTCAATGGATATCAATCTGAGCAAACTCTAGGAGATAGTGGAAGACAAAGGATATACTGTTCATATATACATGTGTGTGTGTGTGTGTGTGTTTGTAAAACCATCTTCTGAGGATACAATAATGAACAAGAAATACTCATAGTTCTTGTTCTCTTAGAGTTTATAGTCTACTTGGGGAAAAGATACATTTAATTGCATTTAAACTTTTGAGCACACTTATGAATGTATAATTACCAATTAAGTTACATTTTCTGATGGACAGGGATACAGTCTTAGAGACGTGTATAAAAAAGGAACAGGACTGTTCTGTTGTAGGCATAGAGAAAATAGATAGGAAGTTCAGCTGAAGTGGTATTTTGCCATATGGGTGAACAAGAGTCAAAGGAGTCTAACATATTGGTGTGTGTTGAACTAACACACCAGTACTTTTAAATATTTATTGAATTGAATCAAACTGAGGTGCATTTTTTTTCCTTTGCTTCTTCTTCTCTTCTTCACTTCTTGATGTCAGGAGTGAAATACTCTGGTATGGATAGACTAGTTTGACCAGAATAATTGCAACTAAGTGGGAGAAGGTACTAACCCTGCTCAATCCACCTTCCTTGTTTATTGTCTAACTGCAATTTCCAGTTATATTTGGAAAAAACAGAATAGAATATTCACACAATGTCCATAAGATTTTTTCCCAGTAAATTCAAAGACATCTTTTATAGTTTCTAATATTTTAATTTCCTAACAAAATTTCTGGTAGTTAAATTTACTTAAATTTGAACTTCATATGCATACACAGGATATACCTATTTAAATTCAAACATCAGAGTCGCTGGATGAGATGACAGCAAACAGAATCGGGAATATCACTGATTCTGTTGAAATAACTATAAATTCTCCCCAGGAGTAATGCTGAGAAGAGATACAGCAATGTGGACCTTTACCACAAAAATTGATGTCATTACTACTCTTAAATAATTTAAAATAACACTATTGAATACTTGGGGCTTCCTTGGTGGCTCAGTGGCAAAGATTCTGCCTGCTAGTGCAGGAGATGCAAGAGACATGGGTTTGATCCCTGAGTTTGGAAAAGCCCCTGGAGAAGGAAATGGAAACCCAGTCCAGTATTCTTTCCAGAGTAAGATACGATTGAGCATGCACACGTGTATTAATAGCTTAGAGACACACTGTGTTGTTTAATATTCATGATATCCCTATGAGATAGGTAAAACATTATACTCATTTTACAGAGATTTTTGAAAGATTAATTTGTCCAAAAGCACAGAAATCTTAAAGACAGTTCTATCAGGTTTCACGTTCCTTAATCAGTCTACTTCAGCATCTTTATCTTGTGCCCCTCATCTCCACAACCCATCCCTTCCAGTCTCATTGGCCTTCTCTCTGTTCCAAGAAATGAGCCAAGCCCCTTTCACCTTTAGGGCTTCCCTGATAGCTCAGTTGGTGAGGAATCCACTTGCAATGCGGGAGACCTGGGTTCCAACCCTGGGTTTGGAAGATCCCCTGGAAAAGGAAAAGGCTACCCACTCCAGTATTCTGACCTGGAGAATTACACAGACTGTATAGTCCATGGGGTCGCCAAGAGTCAGACACGACTGAGCAACTTTCACTGTCACTTTCCTTTCACCTTCAGATCTTTGCATTAGCTGTTTCCTCTGTTTGGAAGGTTTTTCACAAGTTTCTTGCATGGTAGGCTCCTTGTCTCAGATATCTGTCCTAAATTAGTTCTCTTCATCTAACTCTGCAACACTACCCTGTTTTATTTACATTAGGTACAGCGTGTATTGACTATGCCAAAGTCTTTGACTGTGTGGATCATAATAAATTGTGGAAAATTCTGAAAGAGATGGGAATACCAAACCACCTGACCTGCCTCTTGAGAAACCTGTATGTAGGTCAGGAAGCAACAGTTAGAACTGGACATGGAACAACAGACTGGTTCCAAATAGGAAAAGGAGTACATCAAGGCTGTATATTGTCACCCTGCTTATTTAACTAAATGCAGAGTATATCATGAGAAACGCTGGGCTGGAAGAAGCACAAGCTGGAATCAAGATTGCCGGGAGAAATATCAATAACCTCAGATACGCAGATGACACCACCCTTCTGGCAGAAAGTGAAGAACTAAAGAACCTCTTGATGAAAGTGAAAGAGGAGAGTGAAAAAGTTGGCTTAAAGCTCAACATTCAGAAAATTAAGATCATGGCATCTAGTCCCATCACTTCATGGCAAATAGATGGGGAAACAGTGGAAACAGTGGCAGACTTTATTTTTCTGGGTTCCAAAATCACTGCAGATGGTGATTGCAATCATGAAATTAAAAGACACTTACTCCCTGGAAGGAAAGTTATGATCAACCTAGATAGCGTATTAAAAAACAAAGACATTACTTCGCCAGCAAAGGTCCGTCTAGTCAAGGCTATGGTTTTTCCAGTGGTCATGTATGGATGTGAGAGTTGAACTATAAAGAAAGCTGAGCGCGGAAGAATTGATGCTTTTGAACTGTGGTGTTGTAGAGGACTCTTGAGAGTCCCTTGGACTGCAAGGAGATCCAACCAGTCCATCCTAAAGGAGATCAGTCCTGTGTGTTCATTGGAAGGAGTAATATTGAAGCTGAAACTCCAGTACTTTGGCCATCTGATGCGAAGAGCTGACTCATTGGAAAAGACCCTGATGCTGGGAAAGATTGAGGGCAGGAAGAGAAGAGGATGACAGAGGAAGAAATGGCTGGTTGGCATCACCGACTCAATGGACATGGGTTTGCGTGGACTCCGGGGTTGGTGATGGACAGGGAGGCCTGGCGTGCTGTGGTTCATGGGGCTGCAAAGAGTCGGACACTAATAAGCTACTGAACTGACTGAACAGCATTTATTACTCTTTGAAATCTTTTTTTTTTTTTTTTATCTTCCCGCCAGAGCAAATCATTAGGACTTCATTCACTGAGTGAAGAAATAAATCAATAGCTAACTCCTTCTGTACCTGGAGATACTGGATAGTATTGTGTTATACCAACAAGCTATCTGTGTTACATCGATAAGCCATCAGCGCTACTTAGAGAAATATGTATATTCTCTATTTTATTCTCATATTAGTTTATCACAAAGTCTTTAGTGGTTCCAGGACAGCATGACTTAAAAACACCAAGGCTTCTCACGGAACAGCGCCCTGCTCTACCCAGGCCGACCAGCAGGGGACGGTGTAGGTGGAGGTCTCCTTCCGCGGGCTCCGGCGCCCTAGGCGCAGAAATTGGAGAAGTGGAGTGCAGAGGAGGAGCCAACCGGAAGGGGCGGGGTCACCTGGGAACCTGCCCTTCCAGGGAGGCGCTCCTCCCTCGCCCCGCCCCTTCCCCCCGCCCGGGCGGCCATGGCCATTCCCGGCATCCCCTATGAGCGACGGCTTCTCATCATGGCGGACCCTAGAGATAAGGCGCTTCAGGACTACCGCAAGAAACTGCTGGAGCACAAAGAGATTGACGGCCGTCTCAAGGAGTGTGAGTGCACCTTTCTTTCCACATAATGTCGTACCTGGACCCGCTTCTGTCTCTGACAAAGCGGAGGCCTTTTGCCGAGTTCGGCAACCGAGTCCTGGAGATGAGAAGGCCTCGGTCCAGGGACAAGGCGCTTTGTCATTCCTCCCAGAACTTGGGAAGCCGAGCCTTTTCGGGCGTGGAAATGGTCTAGTCTGGTCCAGGTGACAGACAGAACACCCCCAATTCTGAGATGAACGTGGAAAATGACCCGAGAAAGAGTGGGGAAGAAGTTGGTCAGAGATGTTTCCCAGGTTGAGGTGCAAGGAGTGCAGTGTTGTTGGAGCCCCGGGACCCGGAGCGGGGAAAAGACTTGAGTCAGAGAAGCTCAAGCAAGAGATGAGATTCTGGGGGGGGGGGGGGGGTTGGCTTGTTAGTGGAGTGGAAAGCCGAACATGGGGTTTAAGGGATAAGGCGTATCGGTCAGTAATAGCCCTCTTCGTCTTTACTCGTGTTTTTGAATTGTCCTGCATTAAGTACACACGTTTCCCTTACCTCCTGAACTAAATAAGAGTTTTGTATTTTTTCTTAATGCACCGTCACCGACGTAATGAATGAAAACCTTAACCATAGTTCTGTGGAGCTTTATTTAGGTTAAAAAGCCAGAGGATAACAGTCCATGTAGTTAGATGAAGTGAGGAGGGTCTAACTCTTATTATTCGGATTTGTAATCTCAGATCCGGAAATGTCAGAAGGTCTGTATCTGTAAAGAATGTTACCTAAAATGTGCTCAAAGAAGTAAGTATTGCCGATCAAGAAAATAAAAATACATGCTTTCTCTTTAATATTTCGTTTTGAAACATGTCATCTACAATCAGCATTGTTACTTTTGTGTGGTTTGATACAGTGAGTATAAAATAAATGTAAAGTGAAACAGACAAAAATTAAGATTTGGTGGCTTAAACTCGCGAAGATTACTTAATTTTAAAAATGTTCAAATTATATTATTTCAGTAAGGGAACAATTAAAAGAACTTACCAAGCAGTATGAAAAATCTGAAAATGATCTGAAGGCTCTACAAAGTGTTGGGCAGGTAGGTAATGGAGTTTGGGATGTAGAGGGTGATGGTGGTTTATTTTTTTAGCTCTTGGCAAAAAATAATGCTCTCTTTTTTCTTTATTAGATTGTGGGTGAAGTACTTAAGCAGTTAACTGAAGAAAAATGTAAGTATATTAGATTGTTAGTAAAGAGAAAAAGAGCAGGCTTACCTCCTTTCTGTCACGATCTTTGAATGCTTATTGCTTAAATGATTATAATGAAGGTAGATGATATTCTTGCATAGACTGAGTTTTTTTTCAACTCTTGTCCTTTGGAGAACAGAAATAAAACTCAGCCTGCCATCAATGTGGATATATTTAGTTTTACTTTCTGTGTTTCAATTTGTATTTTCATTTCTTTTTTCCCCTTTAGTCATTGTTAAAGCTACAAATGGACCGAGATATGTTGTGGGTTGTCGTCGACAGGTAACATTTTATATTTGTATAGTACTTTATAATTGACAAAAGTGCTTTCAAATAAGTTATTTAATTTTCCAGGTGGGCAAGTTAGAAATTATGCCCATAACTCCCAAAGGTGACTTGTTCAGATATAGCTAATTATTAGCAAAGCCTAAACTCAAACCATGGATTTGACTCCTGGTGAACTGAACTGAGAGCTCAGTTGTGTCCCACTGTTTGTGACCCCATGGACTGTATAGTCTGTGTAATTCTCCAGGCCAGAATACTGGAGTGGGTAGCCTTTTCCCTTCTCCAGGGGATCTTCCCAACCCAGGGATCGAACCCAGGTCTTCTGGATTGCAAGCGGATTCTTACTGGCTGAGCCATCTTGGAAGTCTACTTTTCTAATTGATTGCATTAGCTCAGTCAACTCTACACACAGAGAAATCAAGGAATCTTAGAACTGAAAAATAACTGATTATCTTATTTTAATGTCTCTTTTTGAAGAAGACTTAATAGTATTAAACCTTATAAATTACACTTTAGACATTCAGAAATATTACTTATCAACTTTATTATAGGTTAAATTGATTTTGTATGAATTCGTTTAGATTAGAATAAGCAGATTGAAATAACTCCAAGCTTTATCTTGCAGTCAAAAAGTGACAAATAGATTTGAATTATTTAGTAACCACGGAAGGCAATTTATGTACTGCTCTATTCTTTAGGAAATATCTTTAGCAAATTTTAAAAAACTCATTGGAAGAGCTTTCTCTGAGTATTTGTTATATCAGATTCGGGTTTTAAAACATTGATCCGACATGGCTATAGAATGGAATTTTACCCAGGGACTAAGTTCAGTCTTAAGATTTTGCTTACATATAAGTGGGATGATATTTTCTAAATCAAAGTTTTAGATGCCTAATCCCACAAAGGATATTTATGTCCCTTTCAGGACCCTTTGGATGCCAGAAGTAGGCATTTAAAGATATTTGATGATTGTATGAGGGCAGTAGAGCATTTGAAAGCTGAAAAATATTAGAAAGGCCAGAATATGTATTGCCTATAGATACAAATGAAATAATTTCTTATTGATCTCTGTTTAAGCTCTTGTTTCAAGTACAGTAGTCCCTCATCGGTGGGGGATATGTTCCAAGATTACCAGTGGATGCCTAAAACCTAGGCATATACCAGACCTATATGTGTTATATTTTTTACTGTACATACATACTTATTATGATAAAGTTTCCATTTATAAATAAGGGAGGGGAAACTACTGTATCTGGGAAATATTTTAGTTTAATCCATTATATTAAACCTAGTATTTAGCTTGCTTCCACTTCAACTTGCTCTATCTCGTCCAACTCTTTGCAACTCCATGGACTGTTGCTCTCTAGGCTCCTCTGCCCACGAAATTGAGAACACTGGAGTGCGGTGCCATTTCTTCCTCCAGGGGATCTTCTGACCCAGGGATTGAATCCATGTCTCCTGCATTTGTCTTCTGCATTGGCAGGCAGATTCTTTACCACTGAACCACCAGGGAAGCCTCCCACTTCATTTTAACTAGCACTAAATCCTAAACCAAGCACTCTGCAAAATTCTGTGAAAACAGTTCAGTAATTTGTGTGATTCTGAAATTGTATTAACAAGCAGTTTTCTAAACTATTGAAAAGTAACTTTTTTTTGAGAAACAGCCTGAGCCTGATTTGAATCTCTCTGGATAGATTCTATCCAACTCTACCCAAATAAGTTACACTGCCTAAATATGCCAATAAATTATTTAGTATGATTCAACTTAACATGAAATATGTTTATCATAGTGTCTGACATGTAGCAAAGGCATGAATGAAGGTTACTGGGATTTTTTTTTATTCTTTAGAATTTTAATAAAAAAAAATCTCTAGAGGGAAACAGTGCATTTCTCCCTTATCTACTGTGATCATGGAGTATATTCTTCTCAAAACCATAGTTTTTATTTATTTATTTATTGTAGTGGCTTTTGCCGTACATTGACATGAATCAGCCATGGATTTACATGTGTTCCCCATCCCGATCCCCCCTCCCACCTCCCTCTCCATCCCATCCCTCAGTCTTCCCAGTGCACGAGCACTGAGCACTTGTCTCATGCATCCAACCTGGGCTGGTGATGTTTCACCCTTGATAGTATACTTATTTCAATGCTGTTCTCTCTGAACATCCCACCCTCGCCTTCTCCTACATAGTCCCAAAGTCTGTTCTGTACATCTGTGTCTCTTTTTCTGTTTTGCATATAGGGTTATCTTTACCATCTTTTTAAATTCCATAAATATATGTGTTAGTATATTGTATTGGTTTTTATCTTTTCTGGCTTACTTCACTCTGTATAATGGGCTTCAGTTTCATCCATCTCATTAGAACTGATTCAAATGAATTCTTTTTAATGGCTGAGTAATATTCCATAGTGTATATATACCACATCTTCCTTAAAAATTATGGAACGCTTCACGAATTTGTGTGTCATCCTTGTGCAGGGGCCACACTAATCTTTATATCGTTCCAATTTTAGTATATGTGCTGCCAAAGGGAGCACAAACCATAGTTTTTAAAACAAATTTAATGGACGTACTTGTAAGATGGTTTCCTTTCTTTCTTCACAAATGTTCACTAAGGGATTTCTATATATATACTGTGGTACCAGCTTCCAAAGTCACTGTACTACAGTGCCAAAATCAAAATGATGAGCACAACTATTAAATAGTGAGCCTTGAAAGTAAAATATTGCAGTCAGTTCCTGCTTCAAAAACAAAGTCGTTGCCTCCTCAAATTTTGTGTATTAGGGGTTTCACATTTCACACTGAGATTGCACAAAAGGGCACTTTTTTAAGGGGCAGAGGGAGATAACTTTGAATTACTGTGTGTTGTTTATAATCTAATATTAGTGTTCTCTCTGAAGGGTAAAAATGATTATTTGGCTTCTAACTATGCTCTTGTAGACTGTTATTCCCTCTTTCAAATGTTTATGTAACACTTTCTGTTTTATAAAATTAGCTTGACAAAAGTAAGCTGAAGCCAGGAACAAGAGTTGCTTTGGATATGACTACACTAACTATCATGAGGTAGGTTTCTTGTGCTATTTAGTTAACCTTTTATTGTCATAGAGGGAAGATTTTATCCAAAATAGATGCTTCCTGAGGTCACTGAATATTTTGCCATTTTTCTGGTTTTACTAATTTCAGATTAATTTAAACATGATTTTATAAGATCTCCTCCAGGTTCTTGTATAAGCAAGTCATTTATACTCTTTGTAGGCTGAGACAAAATACATCTTTTAAAAGAAAAGTACACACTTTATCATTACAGATACTTGCCAAGAGAAGTGGATCCATTGGTTTACAACATGTCTCATGAGGACCCTGGGAATGTTTCTTATTCTGAGATTGGAGGGCTCTCAGAACAGATTCGGGAATTAAGAGAGGTTGGTGGTGTATGCTTTGTTCTCTGAACTTAACCAAGAAATAGTACTGGTTTTAAAATACATGAAGGCCAGCGCCTGTGGTGTCTGGGTCTCTGGAGCCTGGACTGCAGTCTGGGGAGGCTGAGAAGGCAGATGGCAGCGCTCCCAGCTCCCCTCCCTGCCCCACCTCTGTCCTAGGGGCCAGGCTCTACGTGTGTGGTGGTGCGTAGGCTATCTGTTAAGACGTGTCATGTACATTTTGTATCAAAAATAAATAAGTGACCATGAAAAAGAAATGCCTGAAGGAAGAGAGAGGATGTAAAATTACTTTGTCCAAATAACGTTTACTGAATATTACATAAATAGTATTTTCGCTGAGAAAAATAGCTCTGAGGCTCTAGCTATAAAAATTACAGGTTTTTGTAATTTGGATATAATTTGGTGTTAGAAAAATCTTGCTCTTTTTTTGTGACAAAGAAGGGGAAAAAAACTAAGAATAATTGATATATATTGAATAATGGATATAATCCAGTGCTCATGCTATCTGTTACTTTTAATTATCTCGTAATTTACTTGGGTTGGAGCACGTTTGGTTAGTGTGTGAAATGTAGTTTTTCTACAACCTCGTTATACTATTACCCTTGTAATGGAGAAGGCAATGGCAAACCACTCCAGTACTCTTGCCTGGAAAATCCCATGGACAGAGGAGCGTGGTAGGCTATAGTCCATGGGGTCCCAAAGAGTCGGACACGACTGAGCGACTTCAAGTCAAGTTATAATAGAGTAAGTTATCTGTGCCTTACATATTTTATTTTGTTAAAGCTATTTACTGTCATTTAAGAGAAATACTGGCTTTGGGTGGCATAAATGGTGTGCAGCAGTCCGTGGGGTCACAGAGTGGGGCATAGCTTAGCGACTGAACAACAGAAGCAATTACGTCCTAGGTGAAGAATCAAATCAGGATTGCCTTGCTTCACAGCACAGATAGCTTCTTAACAATTCTCTTTTAAGCAGATTACATTGCCCTATTGATTTCA
Organism: Muntiacus reevesi; assembly: GCF_963930625.1. Lineage (NCBI taxonomy): Eukaryota > Metazoa > Chordata > Mammalia > Artiodactyla > Cervidae > Muntiacus > Muntiacus reevesi. Next base: position 11,436,130 of record NC_089255.1, on the reverse strand, counting down.
TCCTAATTTAGGATGGAAATACTCGAATGAATTTGGTTAGTTAGAAAAGCTTACATTATCTGATTTCAGCACTTTAAATTTTCTGGAACTCTTATTAAAGGTGCAGATTCTTAAGCTCTCTGCATGGTTTTGATGTAATGGATTAGGAGTAGAATCCACAGGAATTGGCATTTAAACAAGCATTCTGGGGGACTTGCATTGCTGTCCAGTGGTTAAGACTCTCTACTCCCTGTGCTGGGACCCTGGGTCCCAGACCTGGTTGGGAGACAATGATACCATGTGCCTCATGGTGTGCCCTAAAAAACAAAAATAAGCAAGCATTCCAGATGATTATGAAACCAAGCTTTTTTATTTTTATTTTTTTAACCATACTTGAGGAAGCACTGGCTTAAACATAAATAAAAGCCTTTTATTTTCACTTAGTAGTTAATGAAAGGGCAGACACAACTGGTGCTTCATGAAACAGTGAAATCTTTTACAGTGGTTTGCTGCATCAGCCATAGGAGCAGAATCTCCCTCTCTCTCTCTTTCTCTCTCTCTCTCTCTCACACACACACACACACACCCACCACGTACATGCAGTCCCTTTTCGATTGGCAGACAGTTGAGAATATTAATTACACACACGTACTATGGACATAGGCAGACAGTTGAGAATAAATTACACACACACACACACCATGGACATCTGCAGTTGTGAATATTAATTAAACACACACACACACACCATGAACATGCAGTCCCCTTTTCCATCTGCAGACAGTTGAGAATATTAATTATACACACATACCATGGACATAGGCAGACAGTTGAGAGTAAATTACACATACACACACACCATGGACAACTGCAGACAGTTGAGAATATTAAACATACACACCATGAATAAGCAGTCCCCTTTTCCATCTTCAGACAGTTGAGAATATTAATTGCCCACAATTTTGGTATGTCTTAATCATACCTTATGTGCACAACTATTCAATAAAAGTTTCTCTCTCAAGTTACTGGTAAACAGTGGCAGACTTCATTTTTTTAGGCTCAAAAATCACTGCAGATGATCACTGCAGCCATGAAATTAAAAGACATTTGCTCCTTGAAGGAAAAGCTATGACCAACCTAAACTGCCTATTAAAAAGCAGAGACATTATTTTACCAACAAAGGTCTGTCTGTTCAAAGCTATGGTTTTTCCAGTAGTCATGTATGGATGTGAGAGTTAGATTAAAAAGAAAGCTGAGTGCTGAAGAATTGATGCTTTTGAAGTGTGGTGTTGGAGAAGACTCTTGAGAGTCCCTTGGACTGCAAGGAGATCCAACCAGTCCATCCTAAAGGAACTCAGTCCTGAATATTCATTGGAAGGACTGAAGCTGAAGCTGACACTCGAATACCTTAGCCACCTAATGTGAAGAACCGATTCATTGGAAAAGACCCAGGTGTTGGGAAAGATTGAAAGTGCGAGGAAAAGAGGATGGATGACAGAGGATGAGATGGTTGGATGGCATCAACAACGCGATGGACTTGAGTTTGAGCAAGCTATAGGAGTTGGTGTTGGACAGGGAAGCCTGGCATGCTGCAATCCATGGGGTCGCAGAAAGTTGGACACAGCTGAGCAACTGAACTGAACTAGAGCATTAAGAGCAGAATTTATGGTTTTGTTAAGACTACTATGACAAAATGCCAACCTAAGAAAATTTTAAATAACATTTCTTTTAGTGGAAATTTTATAATAATTTTTGTTGTATTCAAATGCAAAATAGTGTGGATCTTTTTGGGTTTTTTTGCTTAACTGATTTTTTTGTAGTATAATGTTTTTGTTGATGCATAATTTATATTCAGTGAAATTTTAAATGTACAAATTTTTAAATGTACAGTTCAAGTATGTTTTGACAGGTTATATGCCTGTGCAACCATCACTCCTGCCAAGTGTGTGGTTGTTTTAACAAGTGTGCTAAATAAGTAGTACAAATTACCACATGCTTTTTTGAAAAAACGAGTATTTTTATGTATTTATTTGACTGTCCTCATCTTAATTGTAGCATGCAGGATCTAGTTCCCCAGCCCAGTCTTCTGCATTGAGAGTGTGGAGTCTTAGGCACTGGACCACCAGGGAAGTTCCACCACATGCTTTTTAATTAATTTTTAAAATATTTTAAGCTCTTTAGATTTAAGAGATATCTTACATCTGCCTGAAAAAAGACCTCTAATATAAATGGTTTTACATAGCACCGAATTCTGGATCTATTATGAATTATGCGTGTACGTAACAGCTCATACTGTACTTAAAATATTTGAAAGTACGTTAAAATGTTAACTCTTTAAGAAACCTGCAACTTCTTTTCTAGGTAATAGAATTACCTCTTACAAACCCAGAATTATTCCAGCGTGTAGGAATAATACCTCCAAAAGGCTGTTTGTTATATGGACCACCAGGTTGGTATTAAGCTATGTCTATCTCAGTATGAATCAATGAATAAAACAATAAGATGGAAATATTTAATGTCACCATTTCAGCCTTCTTTCTGTTCAGAGTAAGGAGGCAACTGGAGATGTGTGTCTTAAAATTTTCTTAGGCTTGCTTAGTCTTATGTTTCATAAGTGTATATCTTAACATGCTGTGTGATTCTAGCCAGTTGTCCCATGTGGTTCACAGATCTCTGGGTACCCCAGAGATACTTTCAGGGCATCTGCCAGGTCAGAACTTACTCTTGTAATAGTAAGATGTCAACACATTAAAAAAGGCAGCTAACATCTATGCTGATGGTGCAAGGCTGCTCATGATGTAGCATGAATCAATTAAGTCAATGGCACAAAATATTACAATAGTCACTGTCTTTGTGGCCACTCAGCATGTGCAGTATGAAAAGAGGCCAGTTTCACTTTAAAATGTCTGTGATAAACTTGTAAAAATATGAACTTTTGATCCTCGAATAATGTCTTGTATTTTGTGAGGAAATGGAAAATACTTTAAAATACTTCTATTGCATTCTTAATGTGGTAGATATCTCCAAGAAAACCATTTGTGCAGTTATTCAGTTGTCTGCTAAATTCACTGCTTTTCACAGAGTACCATTTTACTTGAAAGGAAAATTTACAATTAATTATCAGACCGGTTATTGGTAACCTTGCACATATTTTTTAAAAAATGAATGAAGTTAGCTAATCATGTTAAACCATTGATAAAATTGGAACTTTCGCATGAAAATTTGAGTTTTTGAAAACGATATCTGGTACTGTGAGCTTGACAACTTTCCAATGTGTTAATACAGGACAGGGTGAGATTGGTGATGGTATTAGCAAATGTGATTTTTAAAATATTGTATATTGGAAAATGCCAGTGTTTAGAAGATTTTAATAATCCACTGAATCAATAGTTCCAAATAGCCAATGCTTAATGTTACAGTATCATACCTAAATGTCATATGTAAATATCATAAGTAAAGATTCACTCAGTGTGCAGTATAGACCAGTGGATTTTAATGTGCAAGTTTCCATCATAGGCTGTTAGTAAGTAGGGTTTGGTATATTTCTAGAGTTATGTATTTGGTTGGCTTAAAATAAAATTAGGATGTTTTGAATAAAATGGAAATTCTGTTCAGGACATAGCCTCCTTTTGCAAAATTTACTATTCAAAGGATTACATTCTTAAAAGCTTTTGAAAATTTATCTTACTTTCCCTCAAATTTATATTGCTTTTCAAAAATTACTTATTTTTTCATTGCCAGGTACAGGAAAAACACTCTTGGCACGAGCTGTGGCTAGCCAGCTGGATTGCAATTTCCTAAAGGTAAAGGGAAGATTCTTTGTGTAGTTGTTGAAATTAAATTTGAATTGTCTTATGTTTATCTTAATGTTTTTCCTTTAATCAGGTTGTATCTAGTTCTATAGTAGACAAGTACATTGGTGAAAGTGCTCGTTTGATCAGAGAAATGTTTAATTATGCCAGGGACCATCAGCCATGCATCATTTTTATGGATGAAATAGATGCTATTGGTAAGAATAACACTTTTTAAAATTTATTTTAAACTTTTCTTGAAAGTGTCAGGAAAATTTTTTTAAATCTAAAACTTTTCCATCTCTTTTCACCTCTAATTGCAACTTCTGTGAAGTAGCAAGATGAATTGAATGTTATTTTTTTAATTCTTAAAGTTTAACCAATCTTAATAAATAAACTTTAACATTGAGAAAATGAGAAACATAACCAAAATCAATTCTACTTTTATCAGTATAGTTTTGTTAATTACTTTTCGTCTTAATACTTTAAAACCTAGAACTAACATTTTCATATTGTTTTCTTAAATGATGCTTAAAGAGGAAGAGTAACACATAAGTTTCCATATCATTATTTTAGGTGGTCGTCGGTTTTCTGAGGGTACTTCAGCCGATAGAGAGATTCAGAGAACTTTAATGGAGGTAATAGTTGGTAAAAGTGGTTTAGAAGAAAATCAGTATTTATAAAATGAATAAGTATACATTGGATATTTGAAAGTCAAAATATGTTCAATGGTTTAAATGAGGAATGCACTTATGTATGAAATTCGAAAATATTGACAGTAATGAGCACTTTTCTCTGGCACAGTCTCTAGTAAGAAAATGAGTCCTAGAAAACAATAGAGATATCCACAAATTTTCTTTTGATTTACTGCTCTACTGTTCTGTATTTTGAGCAGACTGACCATTTAAATATTTAAATTATATATTCTACTTGTGTTGTGAATGTGACTTATATTAGTTTTATTAAGATATTTTACAAGTGACAAATATATTAAAACTGGTAACAATAAAGGAGTTGTGATTATGTATTAGGCTATTCTGAAAATTACTAATACTTTCCTCTGTTGTTGACAACAAAAGAAAGCTAAAATTGTTTTGATTATTGAAGATGGATGCTGGGATATTGAAATGTATATTAAAGCTTTTTCCCACTCTAAGTTCTGTGAAAGTGATGTCAAGATTTTGAACACATTTTCCAACTTCTATAAATAGATAGGTAGCATAGGTAACACATTGTCAGTTTCTGTCTCAGTGTGGGTATTTGAAAACTTTTTTATAAATTTTTCTGGTCTGCTCAGAAAATACACAGTATTTCAAAGTTAGTTGTAGGGTCGTTTAGAAGTCTTGAATTGAGTTATTTTTAAAGCAGCACATGCTAGTTTTATTGATGTAACTGATATGCTGTGTAGCTAACATTTTGGGAATGTCAGACATGTTGACATGAAGAAATAGACATATTGTTAGATTAACTTTGTTTTAAAGATGTTATTGAATGCAGTTAGATTTTCCAGCATTTACTCAAGAAAGCTTTAGAAATCGAAGGAAATACGTTAGGTGTCTCAGTATTTCTGTGTATAATAGAATTATTTGAAAAGATATTGAATGGATTTGTTATCAGATTTGTAGAAAATCATTGTGTCCGCTTATGTTAATGTAAATTTTATATCTGACATACTATAAGCACTTGAAATGTTAGTTATTTTTATTTTAAAACATTCTATCAAAAAATTCAAACATAGGAAGTCAGATTCACATAGTTTAGTTTCATAAGTTTTGATTAGATGGATGCCTTCAGATTTATTAGACCTAGTCTAATAGAAAGTAGAAAAGTATATATATGTAGAAAGGTATATAGTTAAAAAATCTATCTTGGAACTTTTAGCATGAAAAATATATTCCATCAAATGATCATTCTGCACATCATATATCTATCTGTAAAGCAATACATTTCATGGCTTTAGGCATATAAAAGTTGTGTCTGAGTTTTTTAATGGTTGGGCTATTTTATAAAATGTACCTTTGATTTATATTCACAAATACATTCTTAGCTACTGAATCAAATGGATGGATTTGATACTCTGCATAGAGTTAAAATGATCATGGCTACCAACAGACCAGATACACTGGATCCTGCTTTGCTTCGTCCAGGCAGATTAGATAGAAAAATACGTGAGTTAAATTTCTTTGCCTGTTGTCCATTTCTCTTTGTCTATGTCTATTTCTCTATCCCAAACCTCCTCCTCATGCCCTACTCTATTTAACAAAGAAAAAAACCTGACTGTAATAGCATTTTTTATAATTTTCTTATTTTCAGATATTGATTTACCAAACGAACAAGCAAGGTTAGATATACTGAAAATCCATGCAGGTCCCATTACAAAGCACGGTGAAATAGGTAAGGAAATAGCTTATTTTTTATATTTTCACATTTGGTAACCATGAAGCAAAATACTACTCGATATTACCGATAGTCTACCAAATTGAGTTTTAGATTCAGAAAACATGGTGTTCTTGAATTCACCTAATAGTTATTGAGCATCAGCTATATGCTGAATTGTTCTAAGTGCCAAGGATATAGCAATGAACAAAACAGACAAGTTCCTGCCTTCATATAACTTGTTAGCAGAGACAGGTGAAGTGAGTTAAATATTCAGTTGACTCTTGAGCAACATGGGATTGAACTGTGTGTATCGGCTTATATGGGGATCTTTTTCTTTAGTAAATGCTGTAGTACTACCTGACTGACTTTGGTTGAATACACAGATGCAGAATCATGGATATGGAAGGCTGACTATAAGTTATGTACAGATTTTCGATTACTCAGAGAGCTGATGCCTATACCCTTTGTGTTCTTCAGAGTCAACAGTCTAGTATATTCAGTTCAGTTCAGTTCAGTCGATCAGTCATGTCCGACTCTTTGCAAACCCGTGGACTGTAGCACGCCAGGCCTCCTTGTCTATCACTAGTTCCCATAGCTTACTCAAACTCATGTCCATCAAGTCAGTGAAGCCATCTAACCATCTCGTCCTCTGTCGTCCCCTTCTCCTTCTGCCTTCATTCTTTCCCAGCATCAGGGTCTTTTCTAGTGAGTCAGTTCTCATCAGGTGGCCAAAGTATTCGAGTGTCAGCTTTAGCTTCGGTCCTTCCAATGAATATTCAGGACTGATTTCCTTTAGGATGGACTGGTTGAATCTCCTTGCAGTCCAAGGGACTCTCAAGAGTCTTCTCCAACACCACAGGTCAAAAGCATCAATTCTTCGGCACTCAGCTTTTTTTATAGACCAACTCTCACGTCCATACATGAGTACTGGAAAAACCATAGCTTTGAACAGACAGACCTTTCTTGGTAAAGTAATGTCTCTGCTTTTTAATACACCATTTAGATTGGTCATAGCTTTTCTTCCAAGGAGCAAGCATCTTAATTTCATGGCTGCAGTGACCATCTGCAGTGATTTTGGAGCCCCCCAAAATAAAATCTCTCACTGTTTCCACATCCATTTGCCATTAAGTGATGGGACCAGATGCCATAATTTTAGTTTTTTGAATGTTGAGTTTTAAGCCAACTTTTTCACTCTCCTCTTTCATTTTCATCAAGAGGCTCTTTAGTTTTTCTTCACTTTTCTGCCATAAGAGTGGTGCCATCTGCATATCTGAGCTTATTGATATTTCTTCCAGCAATCTTGATTCCAGCTTGTGCTTCATTGAGCCTGGCATTTCACCTGATGCACTCTGCATACAAGTTAAATAAGCAGGGTGACAGTATACAGCCTTGATGTATTTCTTTCCTGATTTGGAAGCAGTCTGTTGTTCCATGTCCAGTTCTAACTGTTGCTTCTTGACCTGCATACAGATTTCTCAGAAGGCAGGTCAGGTGGTCTGGTATTCCTGTCTCTTGAAGAATTTTACAGTTTGTTATAATCCACAGAGTCAAAGGCTTTGGCATAGCCAATAAAGCAGAAATAGATGTCTTTCTGGAACTCTCTTGCTTTCTCGATGATCCAGCGGATGTTAGCAATTTGATCTCTGGTTCCTCTGCCTTTTCTAAATCCAGCTTGAACATCTGGAAGTTCTCGGGTCACGTACTGTTGAAGCCTGGCTTGGTGAATTTTGAGCGTTATTTTGCTAGTGTGTGAGATGAGTGCAGTTGTGCAGTAGTTTAAACATTCTTTGGCATTGCCCTTCTTTGGGATTGGAATGAAAACTGACCTTTTCCAGTCCTGTGGCCACTGCTGCATTTTCCAGATTTGCTGGCATATTGAGTGCAGCACTTTCACAGCATCATCTTTTAGGATTTGAAATAGCTCAACTGGAATTCCATCACCTCCACTAGCTTTGTTCTTAGTGACGCTTTCTAAGGCCCTCTTGACTTCACATTTTAGGATGTCTGACTTGAGGTGAGTGAGTACACCATGGTGGTTATCTGGGTCATGAAGGTCTTTTTCGTAAAGTTCTTCTGTGTATTCTTGCCACCTCTTCTTAGTATCTTTTGCTTCTGTTAGGTCCATACCATTTCTGTCCTTTATTGTGCTCATCTTTGCATGAAAATGTTCCCTTGGTATCTAATTTTGTTGAAGAGGTCACTGTCTTTCCCATTCTATTGTTTTCCTCTATTTCTTTGCATTGATCACTGAAGGAGGCTTTCTTATCGCCTTGTTTTTCTTTGGGACTCTGCATTCAAATGGGTGTATCTTTCCTTTTCTCCTTTGCCTTTAGCTTTTCTTCTTTTCTCAGCTATTTCTAAGGCCTCCTGAGACAACCATTTTGCCTTTTTGCATTTCTTTTTCTTAGGAATGGTCTTGATCACTGCCTCCTATACAGTGTCACAAACCTCTGTCCATAGTTCTTCAGGCACTCTGTCTATCAGATATAATCCCTTGAATCTATTTGTCACTTTCACTTTATAATGTAAGGGATTTGATTTAGGTCATACCTGAATGGTCTGGTGTTTTTCTCTACCTTCTTCAATTTAAGTCTGAATTTGGCAATAAGGAGGTCATGACCTGGGCCACGGTCAGCTCCAGGTCTTGTTTTTGCTGACTGTATAGAGCTTCTTCATCTTTCGCTGCAAAGGATATAATCAATCTGATTTCAGTATTGACCCTCTGGTGTTGTCCATGTGTAGAATCTTCTCTTGTGTTGTTGGAAGAGGGTGTTTTCTAAGACCAGTGTTTTCTCTTGGCAAAACTCTGTTAGCCTTTGCCCTATTGCATTTTGTAATCCAAGGCCAAATTTGCCTTTTATTCCAGATATCTCTTGACTTCCTACTTTTGCATTCCAGTCTCCTATAATGAAAAACCGTCTTTTTTGGTGTTAATTCTAGAAGGTCTTGTAGGTTTTCATAGAACCATTCAACTTCAGCTTCTTCAGCATTACTGGTCTGGGCAGAGACTTGAATTACTGTGATATTGAATGGTTTGCCTTGCAAACGAAAAGAGATCATTCTGTTGTCTTTGAGATTGCGTCCAAGTACTGCATTTTACACTCTTTTGTTGACTATGAGGGCTATTCCATTTCTTTTAAAGGATTTTTGCCCACAGTAGTAGTTATAATAGTCATCTGAGTTAAATTCATCCATTCCAGTCCATTTTAGTTCACTGATTCCTCAAATGTCAATGTTCACTCTTGCCATCTCATGTTTGACCACTTCCAGTTTGCCTTGATTGGTAGACCTAACATTCCAGGTTCCTATGCAGTATTGCTCTTTACAACACAGGACTTTACTTCCATCACCAGTCACATCCACAGCTGGGTGTGTTGTTTTTTCTTTGGCTCCGTCTCTTCATTCTTTCTGGAGTTATTTCTCCACTGATCTCCGGTAGCATACTGGGCACCTGCCAACCTGGGGAGTTCATCTTTCAGTGTCCGATCTTTTTGCCTTTTCATACTGTTCATAGGGTTCCCTTCTCCAGTGGACCGTGTTTTGTTGGAACTCTTCACCATGACCCGTCCATCTTAGGTGGCCCTACACTGCCTGGGTCATAGTTTCTTTGATTTAGACAAGGCTGTGGTCCAGATCAGTTTGGTTAGTTTTCTTTGATTGTGGTTTTCATTCTGTTGCCCTCTGATGGATAAGGACAAAAGGCTTATGGAAACTTCCTGATGGCAGAGACTGACTGAGGGGGAAACTGGTTCTTGTCTGATGGGTGGGACAAGCCTTGGGACAATGCTCAGTAAATCTTTAATCCAGTTTTCTATTGATGGGCTGTGTTCCCTCCCTATCATTTGACCTGAGGACAAACTGTGGTGGAGGTAATGAAGATAGTGGTGACTTCCTTCAAAAGGTCCCATGCACGCACCACTGCACTCAGTGTCCCTGACCCCGCAGCAGACACCACCGACCCACGCCTTCACCAGAGACTCCTGGACACTCAAGGGCAAGTCTGGGTCAGTTTCTTGTTGGGTCACTGCTCCTATCTCTTGGGTCCTGGTGCACACAAGGTTTTGTTTGTGCCCTCCAAGTTCTACATAAGTTCTGGCGGCTCTATGATGGGTTAATGGCGACCTCCAAGAAGGTTTATGGCATAGCCAGGTCTGCTGCACTCAGAGCCCCTGTCCTTGTGGCCGGCCACTGCTGACCCACACCTCCACAGGAGACACTCAGACACTGTTCTGGCTCAATCTCTGTGGGGTCTCTGGGTCGTGGTGCACACAAGGTGTGTTTGAGCCCTCCAAGTGTCTCTGGTTGGTATGGGATTTGATTCTAAACATGATTTTGCCCCTCCTAACCCTTATGGCAGAAAGTGAAGATGAACTAAAAAGCCTCTTGATGAAAGTGAAAGAGGAGAGTGAAAAAGTTGGCTTAAAGCTTACCATTCAGAAAACTAAGATCATGGCATCTGGTCCCATCACTTCATGGGAAATAGATGGGGAAATAGTGGAAACAGTGTCAGACTTTATTTTTGGGGGCTCCAAAATCACTGCAGATGGTGATTGCAGCCATGAAATTAAAAGACGCTTACTCCTTGGAAGGAAAGTTATGACCAACCTAGATAGCATATTAAAAAGCAGAGACATGACTTTGCCAACAAAGGTCCATCTGGTCAAGGCTATGGTTTTTCCAGTAGTTATGTATGGATGTGAGAGTTGGACAGTGAAGAAAGCTGAGTGCCGAAAAATTGATGCTTTTGAACTGTGGTGTTAGAGAAGACTCTTGAGAGTCCCTTGGACTGCAAGGAGATCCAACCAGTCCATCCTCAAGGAGATCAGTCCTGGGTGTTCATTGGAAGGACTGATGCTGAAGCTGAAACTCCAGTACTTTGACTACCTCATGGGAAAAGTTGACTCATTGGAAAAGATCGTGATGCTGGGAGGGATTGGGGGCAGGAGGAGAAGGGGACGGCAGAGGATGAAATGGCTGGATGACATCACCGACTCAATGGACATGGGTTTGAGTAAATTCCGGAAGTTGGTGATGGACAGGGAGGCCTGGCGTGCTGCGATTCATGGGGTCGCAAAGAGTTAGACACAACTGAGTGACTGAACTGAACTGAACCATCTTGCTAGGGCTTCTCCTTTTCCCTTGGATGTGGGGTGTCTTTTTGGTGGGAACCAGCATTCGCATGTCAATATTTGTTCAGCAGTGAGTTGTAATTTTGGAGTTCTTGCAGAAGATGAGTGCATGTCCTTCTACTCTGCCATCTTGACTTGCCTAATATCATAGTTATTAGATGATGATAAGTACTATGGAGAAAAATAAAGCACAAAAGGGGGAATAGGCAATGCCAGGAGCAGGTATGAACATGTATACATTTTTGAATGGAGGTAGGGAGGGGGAAGCACAGGGAAGGCTTTACCAAAGTGATTTTTAAGTAGTGACCTAGAAGGACATTTGGGGAAAGATCATGCAGAAGGATCAGCAAGTAAGAAGACCCTGAAGTAGGTGCATTCCTGGAACACTCCAGGGCCAGCATTGAGATCCAGGTGTCTGTGGCAGAGTCACTGGGACAGTAGTAGTGAAGTGGGCTTCCCTGGTGGCTCAGCAGGAAAGAATCTGCCTACTATCCAGCAGAGGTGGGTTTGATCCCTGGGCTGGGGAGATTCCCCTGGAGGAGGGCGTGGCAACCCACTCCAGTGTTCTTGCCTGGGAAATCCCATGGACAGAGGAGCCTGGTGGGCTACATCCCTTAAGGTTGCAAAGAGTTGGTCACAACTGAAATGACTTTGCAGCAGCAGCAAGTGAAATAAATCGTAGAAGTAATGGGAATCAGGTTGTGTAGAGTCTTATTGAGGCCACTGAGTAGGAACTTTGGCTTTTGTTTTTAGTGGTATGGATGCCATTGGAGGATTGTGAGCAGAGGAATGATATGACCTTTTTATTATTTAACCTTCTATTGCAGAAAATTGGAAATACATAAAAGTAAAGATGAGTATCATTTTATCCAGTATTAATTCCCCAGCTTCAGTAATTAACTCTTGGCCAATCTTGTTTCATCTGTAATCTTTCCTACCTTTTACTTTCCCTCTGGATTTTTAAGTTCCAGGCATTATATCATTTGTAAATTTTTCAAAATTCACTTATGTTAAATAAGATCATTCTGGCTGCAACTAGAGAGACAAGGATAGAAACAAGAGGATCAATAAGGAGGTTATTTCAGTAATGCAGGCAAAAGATGATGGTGGCTTGGCCTAAGGAGGTAGCAGAATCTTTTGTACTAATGTGATTCTGGACATGTTTTTAAAATAGAGGTCATAGGACATGCTAAGGAATCAGATGTAGGGTGTGAGCTAAAGAGAAAACCAGGAATGACATAGGTTTTTGACTCACGCAACTGGACAGATGGAATTGCCATCAATTAAATTTGAGGTAAGACTAGAAAGATTAAGTTTTAGAGGGAGAATGAAAAATTTGATTCTGGCAATATTTAATTTGAGATGCCAGTTAGATAACCAAAAAAAGATGTTGATTAGTATTTCTTGGTGCATCAGTAGTTCATTGGAGAGGTCTGTGCTGGAGCCATAAACATGGGTAATGTCAGCATAAAAATGGTTCTAGGGAAGTGACCATGGATATAGAAGGGTTTTTTTTAAAACTGAACTAATTCTAGCATTAAGAAATTGAGAGGAAAAACCGTCAAAGGAGACTGAGAAAGGATAGTTATAGAGGTCGGAATTAACCAGGAGCTGGTGGTATCCTGGAAGATAAATGAAGAAATTATTTTAAGGAGGGATTAATTTCCTGTCAGATGCTGACAGTGGGCATGATGATAAGAGTTCTGAGATTGGATTTACTACATGAGGATCATTGGTGAGCTCATGAAAAGAAATTTCTTTGGAGTGGTAGGAGTGAGAGCCTTGTGCAGATTGGTGTCAGAGAGATGAAACCATGAGGCATTGAGTTTAGACGCTTCTTTTAGGAGTTCTTTAGCAAAGGGGAGAAAACATGGAGGTGCAGCAGAAATGGAGATTAGGAATTGGGAGAGTTTTCCTTAAAGTGGAGGAATTTACAACACTTTTTTTTTTATGCTGATGGTAATGATCTAGGAGAGAGAGAGATAAGTGAAGACTGATGAATTCTCTGTGTGATTTCAGATAGAGATTCACATATTCTGGATTGCCTGACACAGGTGCCTTATCACAGATTTTCACATTGTAGTAGCCTTTGCTGTCTCTCTTCTTCTTATCCTTCATCAAGTCTATAATTGCTTACCCTAATCAGCAGCTCTTCAAGTCTGTCATATGGACAGAAAGGTCACATAGCTGTTATTATTATCATTGATCTCACCACTTGGAGCTTTCACAGAAACCAGAAAACCTAGCCAGTATTCACGCTAGCATTTAAAATTGTGTGTGATAAAATGATGTCTGATGACTTATTTTTGGTGTATTTTGTATTTGTTTTAATGATTAAATTCCAATGAGGTTACAGTTGGTTTTGAATGTTCTATTGTTCAAATTAGATACTTGGTTACAGTTTGAGTCATAACTTGACAGATACCTGGAGTTCACATGTGTTTAATTGTGTCTGTGTGTAGAAACAGGTTAAGATGCTTTCAGATCTTGATTGTTTCTTGGTTTTAGAGTTTTAGAATTATGTTTATTTCTGCTTGGTGCTGGTTTACTTAACAGAAGTATTGCTTTTAGTTGTTGATATTGTGGAATAGTGACACAGATGATGCCTAGCTGACTTATTTCAAAGCAAGCTCTTAAATTAAATTTTCTATATGGTCATAAATCAAGTAAATGTCTACTGTAACTAATTTTTTTACAACTAATTTCCAGTATTTTTCTTAAACAGATTATGAAGCAATTGTGAAGCTTTCAGATGGCTTTAATGGAGCAGACCTAAGAAATGTTTGCACTGAAGCAGGTAAGGATTTAAAGTACAGTTTTTGCTCTTGATTTTTATTTGTTTCATTTGCTAAAAATGTGCCTGGGTTTGTCCAAATGCAGAGCCTGGACTTTGCAAGGTTTTGAGTGTTTGTTATTTTCTGGGAAATTGATTCCAAGAAGTAGGAGAGAACAGGAAAAGTGAGATACGGAGAGGGAAAGCTGTTACAAGGGTACATCGCTGACGTAACTATTGTAGGCAGGAGGTGTTAGATTCTGATGAAGCTTCAGAGAAACATCCAGAATTCTTTCCAGGATTGTCTGGCTGAAATACGGGAGACCAGAGCATTTATTTACCAGCTCTTATCCTCTGTTCCTCCATGGGACGAGATCCCCTTGGGAAAGTTAACTTCTTGGCACTTACAGATGCCTCTGGGTAGGGTATGGAAAGACATGCATGTGATAGCATGCTGTCCCTCTGGAGTAAGTCTGAGACCATACAGAACTCTGCCACACCTGTGGTAGAAATCCAACCCAGCCAGCACTGGGGGTATCTGCTGCAAAATGGTTGACAAGCCTCCTGATACTAGTCAGCCAGTAGTTAAATTTGAAAGATTGATTTATGAATGTTGTGTTCATGCAACTTGTGGAAATGTAGTAGTTTTTTAGTGTAATTTTCTCTGCGAATTGTGTGATTTTTATTTCTGGTACCAAGTGGCTTTAAAACCCTATAGACTCACTTAGATTTGTCCTCCACACAAAATTTTTAAATTAAAAAATTAATATCTGCAGTAGATTTTAGACTTTAATAGGTTTCACATGAACAGTTTTTTAAGTATTACAATATGTGATTTCCTCTTGTTTTCATTTTACCTTTAGCCTTATTTTTAACGTTTCTTGTAAATTCACCAGTGTTTAAAGAGGCTGCTCAGACAGGCTTCTCCATAGGAGTATCTTCATGGGTATACTGTGACTCAGTATCTGGATCAAAATCTGCAGGTCCAGAGACTCAGTAGAAGTCACAGTAAATCATGCTCACAAAGACTCATTAATAAACAAAAACATTGAGGTAAACTCAGTAACCTGAACTAAAAGCAAAGCAAAGTGAAGTCGCTCAGTCGAGTCCGACTCTTGGAACTCCATGGACTCTAGCCTACCAGGCTCCTCCGTCCATGGAATTTTCCAGGCAAGAGTACTGGAGTGGATTGTCATTTCCTTCTCCAGGGTATCTTCCCAACCCAGGGATCGAACCTGGCTGGGTCTCCCACATTGCTGGCAGACGCTTTACCAACTGAGCCATCAGGGAAGCCCACAACTTAACGATATTCTCCTTTCAAAATCTACATTGGACCAAATTATTAGAAAATTATTTTGGTGACACTGAAATCCAAACAAAAGTAGTATCATAATTTTAAAAGCTGATTCCATTAAGTTATATTCTTTTTCCCACATTTTTTATAGTTTATTTTTAGCTGTTTCCCAATAAAGAATTGTAACTTGTGTGTGGATTAAAATTTAAGCTTTTTGGGCTTCTCATCTGGAGACATACTGAATTTCTTTGGTTTTCTTTTTATTCAGCTTCAAGCTTTTTTTGTTAACATATCTTTGTGTGAGTTAAAATGTATTTAATTCAATTCTAGTTGTCTTTTTCCATTCAAATCTTTCTTTTTGATTTCTGAGATTATTTTTCTTTTTGGATTAGAATGTGTCTCAGATTCACTCATTCACTAAAAATGATTTGGAAACAGTAATATGCACAAGGTTTGGAAAATTAGCTTGCCTAATTTAATTACAGCCTTCTAAACAGATTTTAAAACTTCACTGTTAAAAAAAACTAGTCATTTCCATTCACCTAATTTCTGAGGATAGCCCAGAATAACTCTTGCCAAGATTCCTTATATAGAAATCTTGAAAGGGAAGACCGGAAGCAACCCTTGAAATTTTCTATTGCAACCCAGTCATTTCATGTTAGTGAAAATTCAGTATAAGCAGATCCTCAGTGAAAATAGTAGTAGGATTCATTTATTTAATAGATAATTTTATCTTACCAGTTTTAACTTATCATGAAATTAGGATTGTCTAAAAATCTGGGACCTACATCCATGACACAATTAATGTTTTTTAAAAACACAAACCTTTACCTCCTTGTCAAGTAGTATTTGACACGTAACTTGTCAAAAATTTGAAAGCAAAAATTGAATTGTGGTATTTGAATATGAAAGTCATATTATCAATTTGTACATGAAAAAAGGTAAATTTTCTTACATCAATAATGCCATTGGTTTTTGTTAAAACCCACTGTTGACTTTCTTTAATTCTTATTCTTTGAGCTTTTGATTATTAACAAGGAAAAGCTATCAAAATTACTGGAGTTGTTTTGTGTTTTCCCAAACCATAGATTGGAGAAGGCAATGGCAACCCACTCCAGTACTCTTGCCTGGAAAATCCCATAGACCCAGGAGCCTGGTAGGCTACAGTCCATGGGGTCTTGACGAGTCGGACACAACTGAGTGACTTCACTTTCACTATTCATTTCATACATTGGAGAAGGAAATGGCAACCCACTCCAGTATTCTTGCCTGGAAAAATCCCAGAAACAGAGGAGCCTGGTGGGCTGCTGTTTATGGGGTGGTACAGAGTCGGACACGACTGATGTGACTTAGCAGCAGCAGCTGCAAACCATACATGCACTCCCTCCTTCCAGGGGATTGCTGCATGTAGAGTTAAGAAAGACTGCCTAAAATGTGTATATATTGTTGATAGTTGGGTTTTGTTTTTTGGCTTCCATGGTGGCTCAGACAGTAAAGCATCTGTCTGCAATGCAGGAGACCTGGGTTTGATCCCTGGGTTGGGAAGATCCCCTGGAGAAGGAAGTGGCAGCCCACTCCAGTACTCTTGCCTGGAAAATCCCATGGACGGAGGACCCTGGTAGGCTACAGTCCATGGGGTCGCAAAGAGTTGGACTTGACTGAGCGACTTCACTTTTACTTTCACTTTTCTTGGTTTTTTCAAGATGCCATTGGATACAGGGACTGTATGAGCTGGAGTTAAGTATCCAGATAATTGTCTCATTGTTTCCTAATTTTTGGTTTGGAAAATAATGCTCACTATAGCTATGGAAATTAGTTGAACAATGATAGTGGTTTTTAACAAATTGGAACTGATTGCTGAGAAGTAGTACATCTGGGTTCCTTCACATTTATTCCATAGAATAATATTACATTATTTACTTTAAAGTTTTTTTAATTGAGATGTAGTTTTAATTGACATATAAACTAAATTGACATTTAGTTTCATGTGTACAACATCATAATTAAGTATTTGTAGATATTATGAAATGACAACTACAGAAAGTCTAGTTAACATTCCATCATCACACATAGAAAAATATTTTTCTTGTGATCTACTCTTAGCAACTTTCAAATATAAAATGCAGTGTTAATAAGTATAGTCACCATGCTATACATTACATCCCCAGGACTGACTTTTTTAAGTGGAAGTTTGTACCTTTTGACCACCTTCACCCATTTCACTTACCCTTTGTTATTTTTAATAAATAATCATATATTAAATATAGCAGTCATGTTGCTTTATTTTCCACAGGTATGTTTGCAATTCGTGCTGATCATGATTTTGTAGTACAGGAAGACTTCATGAAAGCAGTCAGGAAAGTGGCTGATTCTAAGAAGCTAGAGTCTAAATTGGACTACAAACCTGTATAATTTACTGTAAGGTTTTTGATGGCTGCATGACATCTCTTCGCTTAATTTAAAAAAAGTTAAGGAAAATAATGTATGTATTGGCAATGATCTCATTAATAGCATATGAATAAAAATGTGTATGAATAACATTGTAAAAATTAGTAATTCGGTAATTCTGCTTTTAAGAAGTACAGAGGAAATTTGTATGTTTGTTAATGTTGCATTTATTGCAGCAGAAGTCAGAAGAGTATGTTGAAGCTTTTTGTATTTGCTGTATGAGTATTTTGTAAAACCTTGAAAATGGTTTGAGATAGTAGTACCAGGGAGCATTTCTTATGACTTATTTTATATCACTTGTTTTCCTCATCCTAAAAAGTTTAATAAAATCTGTTTAATTCAGTTCTTCTACAGATATTCTTGTCTTTTATAAGACTACATCTACTATGGTCTATTAGGTTCTTTAGTAAGTATAATAAACTAATAACCAAGATGAAGTTTTATTTAGATCATAGATTTTTGAATTTTAAAACACTACCTACACTCAGTGTTCGAGACTGTTTTATTATATGTAACATAGATGTGTGTGTGAGAGAGAGAGAGAGTCTATATCTATATATTCCTCCTTCCAGAAAGTCTTTATTTATTCTTTGCCTACTATGATTAGGCTGTATGATAGTTGATTGATACAGTACATGCACATCCATAACCTTTTTTTAAGATTATGATTAAAAGTAATGTTTGCTATTAAATGTGACTTGGTTTTCTTGATTTTTGTAAGATGATAGTTTCCTTTTGAGGAGGTTTGTTCACTCTTCTCAGAAAAATTTACACATATGTACACACAATTTTGCATATATTAAAACTTACGAGATGTATTATTTCCCAAGCTCACCCATGGACTCTAGGTATCTATGGATACCAGGCTCAGAGTGTCTGATGTAGGGGGTGTTGATGTCAGAAGTGTTCAAAACAAAAGTTCTGTTACCTACACACAATTCTTTTTCATATTATGTGGCAATTAAAGCTTTAACAAATTATAACAGGAAATCACCATTGGGCATCAGTTAAGATTGTGTTATTAAAGGTACAGTTAAA
This sequence comes from Muntiacus reevesi, assembly GCF_963930625.1. Classification (NCBI taxonomy): domain Eukaryota; kingdom Metazoa; phylum Chordata; class Mammalia; order Artiodactyla; family Cervidae; genus Muntiacus; species Muntiacus reevesi. The sequence continues at coordinate 11,417,299 of NC_089255.1, read as the reverse complement.
GAAACTGTCTTCAGTTTAGTAAACCTGAAGAAGTGGATATGACTCAGGTAATTATAAAATCATTCTTCAAATAAAAAACTTGCTAGCAGAGTAATGTGTGCCTTTTTATAACTAAAAGAACCATTTATAGATAGTGATAAAGAAAATGGAGCCCTCAACTAGCCATTTAACACTCAAAATTATTAAACAGTTCTATTTCTCTGTGTATTTAGAGTGTTTCATAAATATGACTAAAAAGTAATAGGATGTCAGGTTTAGGTCAAATTTCAATGTGATCTTTTTTATTCTTTCCATTGTAATTTGCAGTTCAGTTATTGAATGACTTTCACTTTTTTACTTTGGTGGTGGTGGGGGGGTGTTTTTTAAAGAGTAAGTTTGGTGTACAAATATTGAACGTTTAAGTGTGGGTTCTTACACTAATCTTAATTTTCTTCATCTGTTTAAAAACAAAAAAGATACCATTATCTCTCTAGACCCAGAGAAAGTGTTATATACCTGAACTTTATTAACAGTATAGTATTAACTGATTCAAACTCCTTTTTTTTTTAAACTTCTTTTAAAAAGATATTCAAAGCCATATAGTTTATAGTTTAATAATACGTTGAAGTGTAATAAGCTTAAAATTAAAGAGACCGTCAGTATTATGTACAAATTATTATGAATTATTCTTATTTAAGATTTTTTCTTGATATTTTCCAGTTGTCATATTCCCAGGTATTGTTAAAAGTACACCGTTTCGATTTGCTTAAAAGTGATAGTATTTTATTCTCTGTGTGGCATTACATAATTTTCAGGTGAACTCTTCATTACTCTTGGTACCTCACCACAGATTGCGCAGGATTCTCAAGAGGGGAGAAAACTATAGTTTCCTTTCGTATGCCAGTTTATGGTGACTAGGATGTATCCCGGTTCTTACACCCAAGTAGGGATTTGCGTTGGATCCGGAAAGGGCAGAGTTGTTTCAGATTATCCCACTGCCTTTCCCAGGACCGTCCTCCGTTCTCCCTCCTGCGGCAGCCCCACCTCCTCCACACCCAGCGAGCTCCCGCCCGGGCGCCTCCAGGGCCCCGCCCCCCCCGCGTCTGCGCGCTCGCGAAGGGGCGGGGCGGCGGCGCGCTGACACCTGGCGGCCGCAGTGGGGGCGGGCCGAAGGCAAGCGTAGGCTGGGATTGGCTGGGCTGGCGCGGGGACGGCGGGAGGGGGAAGGAAGGGAGACGGTTGTAGGGCTCGTGTTGGTGCTAGAGCCTGGGCGGCCTGAGGGGCGCGGAAGCACGGGGGGGAGGAAGACGGCAGCAGCATGGCGGCCGGGTACGAGCCGCCCAACCCTCTTCCCGGCTGTCGCCGCCGGAGTCGTCGAGACCCTATAGTCTTCGTGTGTTAGTTGTAAGCCCGCTGCCTCCCGGTCAGTCCTCCAGTCTACCTTTCCTTTCACCGCCACTGCCTGCCCGAGGGTCGGCCGGCGGGTAACTCCCACTCCTATCCGGCCCCACCCACAAACCCACGGGCCAGGACCATGGAGGACGTGAAGCTGGAGTTCCCCTCGCTCCCACAGTGCAAAGAAGACGCCGAGGTGAGTCTGTCAGTGACTAACACGCACAGGCCTCTGTGGCTCTTCGCCGAGGGGTGGACCCCAGGCCCCAACCGCCCGAGCCTTCACCTACCGGTAGCCTTCACCTACTGGCAGGTCCTGAGGGCGTCTCGGGACCCCGGGGCGGAGTCTCGCGCTTTGGGGCCGTCTGCCCCTGCCGCGGATCCCTGAGTTCCTCTTCCCTTCCGGAGACGCCGGGGCCGGGTCTGGTCTACTTACTTAAGTCCTTTTTCCCTCAGATTCGGCGTCGAGGATTTACTTGAAGTAAGGTTACCCTTTTATTGCCAAAGCAATGCAAGGGTATGTTTTTAATCTCATTTTGAGGGATAATCTTTGGTGTCATCGATGGACTTGTGGGACACATGAGCCCACGTGTGGAATTGATGTGGGGCCTGAACTTGGAAGTGTGCCTTCAACAAGTTTCTCGAAGTAGTTGGTTTGATTTGATTTTTGCTGTTTTTGAGGCAAGCCATGATTATCAGAGTAAAATGTCACGAGACTAACTCATTTGAATCTGAAAACTTCAGTCAAAACACTTGCCCTTTGGAGGGAAATTAATATGGGGAATAAAATTCTTTATAACTTGGTCTCCTGATTTCTAACTCGGGGTTCTTTTTATCCCACCTTACAACTTCTCCCCCTAAAGTGTGTATTGAGTTTTCCCTCATCTATTCCTAGTTTAAAATACTTTATGGTATTGGAGAATACTAAATTAGAATTTTTCTGAAGATTGAATGCACTCTAGTAGTCTCAAGAAAGAAATGTTTAATTTTTACTTTTAGGAGATCATTCAGTTTATGGCAGGTATTCATTCTATTGATGTCTTTTGTGGTTCACGTTTTTTTAATTGGGGGGGATTATTTGCTTGTGATGATAATCCTTGAGAATTTCATGTTTTAAGAGTAGACTCAAATAGGAAAAAGAAAAGGTAGAATATAGGTTAGGTTAAAAATGATTTTATACTTTTTTCTTTTATATGGAATAATGTGAATGAAGATTATGCTTTTATATCCTTGAAATGATTCAATAATTTCAACACTAGGCAACCTTAGAAATAATGTAGAGCTTTCCCACTTTTAAGGTGAAAAAATTGTAGCTTACTAAGAATAAATGGTATTCCTAGTGCACCTTGATCTCCTCGTTCTTAATTCATTGTCTTTTTAAATACACCTCAATTCTTTCCTGTTCTAGTCTTAATAGTTCTAGTTTAAAATGTTTACAGACTTTGCATCTAATCTCTTATTGTATAAATAATATATCTTATCCTTGCAAAGATTGTAAAAATCTTAGTGAGGAATACAGCTTACTTCTTTCCTGCTTGCTGCTTTCCTGTGTTGGAGAGAAGTAATACTTAACCCTAGTACATAATGATGTTCATATCATCTACTGAAAGCCAGTTCTTTCCTTATTCTGTAGCATTGGTTGGTTGTTATCTGTTATCTGTTACAAGTGACAGAAACCAGAGGAGCTTAAGCAAGAAAGAAAAGAAGTAACTAAATCCAGAAAATTTGGAGTGCAAACTGGTCTCAGAGACTTGACTAGACACTATTAAAATAGCAGTACTGCCCCTGCCATTCATTAATGCTTGTCTCTATTTTCTGTCAAGATCTGTTCTTTTTCTTGGGCTTCTCCACAGGTATGAAGTTTAGCCATCAGTTGCTTGAAGATCAGACCCTTAGAGCATTCACATTAAGGGGGAAAAGTGCCTTTCTGTAAGCTTTAGTGTTTAAAATCTAGTGGATTGGCTTATCCTTGGGATCAGTCAGGAGAGCCAGAAAGGGGTGAATACAGTGAAGGATCCAGTCTAGGTCACAAACTTCCTGGGCTAAGGGGACTGAAGTTTATCATTGGTAGCCCTCCCACCAAGCTGATAGGAGCATTTCACAGAAGATGGAAGGTGCTTTTTGGCCAGACAGAACTATAAATAACCATAAATAGGGTATCTAGTTAATTACACATGATAAAGTGACTAATATAACAGAATGTTAATTTTTTAATTTCCAGTGAAATATGTAAAGTGGCAAATGGTCTTACACGATTATGGTGACCAGCCAGCATAGTTTTTTCCACATAGGAAGCACTCCCAATCACATTCCAGTCTTGGCTTAAGGAAAAAATTCAAGTACAGTGATTTCAGTGAAGACTGTTAATGATTGATGAAATCAGGATATGATAACTTTATGATCCTGTCACCTCTATAAAAATATTACTTCCAAGTTTCTTGAAATACTGGATAGAGCACTCTTCCCAGGATGGTTGCTAGCAAAAATTTAGATCAGCTTGCAAAAAGATTGTCATTCCTTTAAAATTCCTGTAATTTCCCGTTGTTTTGAGAATGAAGTTCAAGCCCTTAATGTCATCAGCATAGTCCTCTGTGAACTGGCATCACTTGCCTCTCTCAATTGTGTTATGAACGACTCTTCCCCTTGCTCCATTTGGGCCCTATCCATAGTCACCTTCTCTCTGTTTCTGGAATGCTTCTATGTTTTTCTCCCTACCTCAGGAGCTTTAAGCTACAATTTTCCCCTGCCATGACTGCCAGCACATTCCCCTTGGCCTCTCCTGATTAACTACTTAACTCTTGGGCTAGATCCCACTTGAGGCATCATTTCTTCAGAGAAGCTTTTCCTGATTTTGCCAATTCCTTGTGTCCACTCTCCCATCTCCAGATTAATTCAATCCCCAGGTTTCTAAGCTTCTGTAAGCACTTGTTGGACTTCCCCAGTGGCTTAGCTGTAAAGAATCTGCCTGCAATGCAGGATACTCAGGTTTCATTACTGGGTTGGGAGGATTTCCTGGAGAAAGAAATGGCAACCCACTGCAATATTCTTGCCTGCCAAATCCCGTGGACAGAGGAGCCTGGTGGGCTAGAGGAGTCCATGGGATCACAAAGAGTCGGGAATCACTGAGCAACTAAACAACAAGAGTAGGATCACTCAAGGAACTTTTAAAAAATAACCAAGCCTGGGCTTTTCTGAGTTAGTTGGTTTAAGATGGAACTAGATAATTCCAGTGGCAGTTAGGTTTAGAAATAACTGATTTGGAAGCATCTTACTTAAATACATCTCTATTTTCCATATCCTCCCAACCCTCTCATTTTTAAAGTAAAAATCTCTTTTTTTTTTTCCATTTATTTTTATTAGTTGGAGGCTAATTACTTTACAGTACTGTAGTGGTTTTTGCCATACATTGACATGAATCAGCCATGGATTTACATGTATTCCCCATCCCGATCCCCCCTCTCACCTCCCTTTCCACCCGATCCCTCTGGGTCTTCCCAGTGCACCAGCCCCGAGCACTTGTCTCATGCATCCAACCTGGGCTGGTGATCTGTTTCACCCTTGATAATATACATGTTTCGATGCTGTTCTCTCGAAACATCCCATCCTCACCTTCTCCCACAGAGTCCAAAAGTCTGTTCTGTACGTTTGTGTCTCTTTTTCTATCTTGCATATAGGGTTATCGTTACCATCTTTCTAAATTCCATATATATGTGTTAGTATACTGTATTGGTCTTTTTATCTTTCTGGCTTACTTCACTCTGTATGATGGGCTCCAGTTTCATCCATCTCATCAGAACTGATTCAAATGAATTCTTTTTAATGGCTGAGTAATATTCCATGGTGTATATTTACCACAGCTTCCTTATCCATTCGTCTGCTGATCGACATCTAGGTTGCTTCCATGTCCTGGCTGTTATAAACAGTGCTGCGATGAACATTGAGGTGCATATGTCTCTTTCAGATCTGGTTTCCTCGGTGTGTATGCCCAGGAGTGGGATTGCTGGGTCATATGGCAGTTCTATTTCCAGTTTTTTAAGAAATCTATCTCCACACTGTTTTCCATAGTGGCTGTACTAGTTTGCGTTCCCACCAGCAGTGTAAGAGGGTTCCCTTTTCTCCACACCCTCTCCAGCATTTATTGCTTGTAGATAGCAGCCATCCTGCCTGGCGTGTAATGGTACCTCATTGTGGTTTTGATTTGCATTTCTCTGATAATGAGTGATGTTGAGCATCTTTTCATGTGTTTGTTAGCCATCTGTATGTCTTCTTTGGAGAAATGTCTGTTTAGTTCTTTGGCCCATTTTTTGATTGGGCCATTTATTTTTCTGAAATTGAGGTTCAGGAGTTGCTTGTATATTTTTGAGAGTAATCCTTTGTCTGTTTCCTCATTTGCTATTATTTTCTCCCAGTCTGAGGGCTGTCTTTTCACCTGGCTTATAGTTTCCTTTGTTGTGCAAAAGCTTTTAAGTTTAATTAGGTCCCATTTGTTTATTTTTGCTTTTATTTCCAATATTCTGGGAGGTGGGTCATAGAGGATCCTGCTGCGATTTATGTCGGAGAGTGTTTTGCCTATGTTCTCCTCTAGGAGTTTTATAGTTTCTGGTCTTACATTTAGATCTTTAATCCATTTGAAGTTTTATTTTTGTGTATGGTGTTAGAAAGTGTTCTAGTTTCATTCTTTTACAAGTGGTTGACCAGTTTTCCCAGCACCACTTGTTAAAGGGGTTGTCTTTTTTCCATTGTATATCCTTGCCTCCTTTGTCAAAGGTAAGGTGTCCATAGATTCGTGGATTCATCTCTGGGCTTTCTATTCTGTTCCATTGATCTATATTTCTGTCTTTGTGCCAGTACCATACTGTCTTGATGACTGTGGCTTTGTAGTAGAGTCTGAAGTCAGGCAGGTTGATTCCTCCAGTTCCATTCTTCTTTCTCAAGATTGCTTTGGCTATTTGAGGTTTTTAGTATTTCCATACAAATTGTGAAATTATTTGTTCTAGTTCTGTGAAAAATACCGTTGGTAGCTTGATAGGGATTGCATTGAATCTATAGATTGCTTTGGGTAGAGTAGTCATTTTGACAATATTGATTCTTCCAGTCCATGAACACGGTAATTATTTCTCCATCTGTTTGTGTCCTCTTTGATTTCTTTCATCAGTGTTTTATAGTTTTCTATGTATAGGTCTTTTGTTTCTTTAGATAGATATACTCCTAAGTATTTTATTCTTATTGTTGCAATGGTGAATGGTATTGTTTCCTTAATTTCTCTTTCTGTTTTCTCATTGTTAGTGTATAGGAATGCAAGGGATTTCTGTGTGTTAATTTTATATCCTGCAACTTTATGGGCTAGGCCAGGAATCTAAAGGAAAGAGGTTACTCTGAAGAGGACCTTTTTTGGGCGGCGGGGGAGGTGAGAGAAACTATAATACTACTTTTTCTGTTTCGTGAAGTGTCCCAGCTCGGGTATAGTATTCTGATTTTTTTTTTAACTGCCCCAACCTGTTGTTTAAACAGTCCTCTTGGTATTTCCAAACGTTATTTTCAACCAGCCTAAGGCTATATCTTTTGGTACATTTATTTGTTTCTTGGTCTTTGAACATTTTTATAGCATTTTTCCTGTCCCTTAAGTGTGATTTTATAGGTCATGTAATTGCATATGTTTGAGAAGAAGAGAGCCTGAAAGATGTTTTAATATGTGGTATCTTCTAGCTCATATTGATTGAATGATTTTCACTTGTGAATTCCCATCAGAAGCATAGTGTGTTTCACAATTAGGGATATTTTGGCTTAACTGGCTTGCTTTGGTTTGAGAAACATAGTTGGACTGCTTGGCTAATCAGCAGAGTTTGGGAAATTGATTCTACTAATTAATTACAGGAGTAACTCAAAATACATCATATCAGTTATAATGAGAGTCTGCCTTATTAATACTTCCATTTCTAAAGAGGTGGATTTTTGAAACAATGTGGGCAGGCTGAGATTAAGATTGAGTGTGATATATGCAAGACTTGGTTGTTAGATACATGTTCAGACAGATACATGTCTGGTAGAGCAACACTGTGAGCGTAAATGACTGAAAGTCCTGATCTAAAGGCAGAATTGGTAGACAAGGCAAGTTTAAGATTTGTTCTGTAGGTAGTAATCAGGCTAGATAGACAAAGAAGGTAACTCCTGAGATCAGGATCTGATGCTGGCACCAGGAAATGCTCCAAATGAAATTTTCTATGAGAAAAAACGTTCTAGGTTTCAAAGGAGCAATGCATGTTGCAGCAAGTCATGTAACAGGTGAATAGGAGTAATTTTTCATTCTCGTCTATACAGCTTGCTTCTTACTCCTTTAATATCTCTTCTGTAAATACAGCATACATGTTCTACCAAATACAACCTTTTTTTTTTCTTCCATTTATTTTTATTAGTTGGAGGCTAATTACTACCAAATACAACCTTATGAGAAGCTCAAAATTTATTTGAAGCCTCTTGTTTCACTTAAAAATTCGTGTAAATTTTGACTTCTCCATATGTTCATGTTTGTTTTAAGATGAATGTTCTAAGTTAGTGGTCAGTGAAAATATTTTTTTCCTCGGGGGGATTGGGAGGGGTGGAATTTATGATAAAGTTGACACACCAGAAAGAAGCACATGTTTATCCTGTGGCTTTAAGTGCCATCAGGTATATTGTCTCATATCCCCTGGAATATATGTACACCACTTCTCTATATATGTTCCTGTGTTTTTCTTCTTTTGTCACACATGATGTAGAGATTTCAGTTTTGGTAAATTCAAAGGTACACATTTCCTTAATCACATTCTTTCTTACAACTCTGGCAAGTTTTTTTCAAGAATATAAGGCTGCTAGAGAATCTTTAAAAAAAAAAAAAAAAGGTAAGATCCATAGAGTCTGGTGCCATGAATCTCCTCAGTGCATGTTCTGTGCAGGTACTGTGCTCAATGGTTAAGGGTTCTGTGACTAAGATGACAAAAGTATTTGACTTGTTTAAAAAATTTTCAATATAAAAAGTTTATAATGATAAGTTATAAAAGCAGATAAACATTCAGTTTGTACAGTTTGATTATTTACCCCTCTATAGTTTTTTCTGTTCTGTTAATCTGTATAATCACAATCTTATGTAGTCTATATTTGTTAAAATATAACTATATATTTGCTTATAGTTCCTTCTTACTTTGAGAGACTCTATAGTGTAGTGATGAATAGAATGGACTCTATAGAGTCAGACTACTTGAACTTGAAGTCAGGTTATATAGGCTCTCAGTGCCTAAAATAGAAATGTAAAATAGAGACAGCAGTACTTTTTCTTCAAAAAAACATATTTTAGATGTTCTTTTAATAAGAGTCTGCTGGTAGTACACTCTTTTTGTTTGTTTGTATGGAATTGTCTTATTTCATTCTTGTTCTTGAAAGATGATTTTCTCAATATGTATCCTAGACTACCAATTACTTATTTCACCACTTTGAATGTATTACTCTCTGTCTTCTGGCGTTCCATTCTTATAGTTGAGAAATCAGTCAGTTGAATTGTCTTTTCTTTATATGTAACCTTTGTTACTTATAACCTTTGTCCGGATTCCCTCTTTTTTTTTTGATAGAGATAAAATTTACATAGAGTATAATGCAGATATTATGTACAGTCAGTGAGTTTTGTTAAATATATACACCAGTGTTTAATGCTTCTATCAAGATATAGACCATTTCTCCCAACATAGGAAGTTATCTCATGTTTCCAAGCAACCCCTACCACACCCCATGTTAGGCAATGAATATTATGATTTCTATTACCATAGTGTAGTTTGTTCAGTTCTTGAACTTCATATAAATGGAATCATGCAAAAGAGACTGTTTTGTTTATGACTTTTTTCACTGATCATACTATCTGTGAAGTTCATCTCTGTTGTGTTTATGAGTTGTTGATTCTTTTTTATTGCTGAGTACTATTTCATTGTATGAGTATACTGTGTATAGACATTTGGGTTATTTGGGGTTATGATGAATAAAGCTGCTTTGAATATTTTTGTACAAGTCTTTTTGGTGGACATATGTTTTCATTTCTCTTTAGCAAATCTTTGTTAAGAATTGCTCAATTAATAGAGTAGGTATATTAGTAGTATTTCATTTTATACTCCTGTCAGCAGTGTTTGAGAGTCCCACTGGCTCCGCATCAGCTCTAACATATATAGTACTGTCACTTTTTAACCTTAGTCATTAGTGGGTATGTAGTGGTTTTAATTTGAATTTCCTTAATGACTGACTAATGATGGTGAGCATGTTTTCATGTGATATTGGCCTTTTAGTTATCTTCCATGAGATGTCTATTCACTTATTTTCCCATTTTAAAAATTAGATTTTCACTTTATTGTTGGTATTTTGTATTTTGGATACAAGTCTTTTGTTGGATATATGTACTACAAATATTTTCTTTCAGTTTGTGGCTTGATCTTTTGTTTTCTTAGCAGTATATTTCAGTGATCAGAATTTTTTTTAATTATTTTTATTTTGATCAGAATTTTTTAATCTTCATGAAATCAAATTTAAATTGTTTTTCCTTTGTGCTTAGTACCTTTTGTGCCCTCTTTAAGACATTGTTCCTTTTCCCAAGGTTGCAGATATTCTTCTATGTTTTCTTCTAGAAATTATATCATTTTTGCATTTATGTTTACACGCAAACACACATACTGTTTTTTCATTCATTCAACAATTATTGAGTGCCCACTGGCTTCCCCAGGTGGCATTAGTGGTAAAGAACCCACCTGCCAATGCAGGAGATGGAAGGTAGGTTTGATCCCTGGGTTGGGAAGATCCCTGAAAGAGGAAATGACAGCCCACTACGGTGTTCTTACCTGGGAAGTTCTGTGGACAGAGTATCCTGGCAGGCTGCAGTCCATCCGGGCTGTTGAGAGCTGAACACAGCTGAGCTCCTAGGCACACAGCAGTCAAACATTCTTTGGGTCAGGTCTCATAGACCCACACAAAGCTGCACCTCTGTGTGTCGAGCACTGTCATCAAGTATTAGAAGTAGATCACAGTGATAAAGACACATGAGACATTTGTGTGTCTGTGTGTGTGCGCACATGTGCATGTGTGGTCAGGATTAAAATTTATTTTATTTTCCAGACATTTATCCAGTTATTAACAGCATCACTTGTTGAAAGACTTTTCTTTCTCCATTGACTTACATTGGTGTCTTTTCAGGAAAATTAATTGGCTGCATATATGTAGGTCTTCTGACCTCTATTCATATTTTCCATTCTTCTATTTGCTTTTAGTCTGGGAAAAAAAAAATCTCCTTTCTGTGTTTGCTATGCTGAGCAGTTTTCCTCTTTTCCTGTTTACCTGTGCATTTCTTTCCCTTATAGGGCTGCCTATTTCTAAGGTACCTACCTTTAACTAGTTTTGGGAAATTCTCATTAGTATTGTGTGTAATATTTCTCCTTTATTTTCTCACCCCTCCTTCTAGAACTTAGATTCTATGGATGTTAGACCTTTGAATTCTGTCTTACCTCCTTTTAATTCTATTTTACCTGTCTGTTAACTGCTCATATTTTCCAACTCTGGATTTAGGTCATTTCATAAGTTTTTTTCTAATGCACAAATTTTCTTTTTAACAGTGTCCTTTCTTCTGTTTAGCCTATCTGATGACTTTTCATTTCAGTTATACATTTTCAGTTCTACATATTCCTTTTGGGTCTTTAAAAAATTGATTTCTTAATTTTTGGTCATACTTAAGGGTACTCTTATAGTAAATGTTTTATCATATCTACAAAGACAGCAATATTTTTTGTTGTTGTAATTAATATCTGAAGATTTTGTGGATGTGATTCAGTTGTATGGCTTCTAATATTGGCTCATTTCCTCCTCTTTTTTTTTTTTTTAATGAATTTTTAAATTGTGAGTTCTTAGAACTTAACTTTTGAATTATTTCTGATTTAGCTTTAGGGTATGTTCCTCCAGAGAGAAAATGCATTTACTTCTCCCAGGACACTATCTACTCAGGACCACTTGACATTAAATTTTCACTTGGTCGCACGAGTGAAGAAGGTCAGACTTGTTAAGAAGACCCCATCCCACTGTTACCACCACCACCTACTTAGACCCAAAGCTAGGAAAGGCAGGGGTACTCATTTTTATGGGGATGCAGTAAGCTTCTACTCCCTCCAGTGTGTCTTCACGGAAGGTGTTGCTCTTTGGGGACCCAGTATTTTGGTTATGATCTGACTTCCCACTTTGAGCAGGTCCTAGGCTTTCTCTCAAGTGCAGTACCATTTAAAGTAAGACCATGGTGAGAATGTGGAACAACTAAAACTCCCATCCATTGCTGGTGGGAGCATAAATTGCTTTTGGAAAACTTTTGACAATGTCTGGTAAAGCCAAATATAGGCCTACTCTGATTGTCATTTAATTGCCACTTATATATCCAAGAGAAATAAATGCATATGTCCATCAAAGAGCATATAAAAGAGTTTTCACAGCACCTTTATTCATAATTGCCAAAACCTGAAAGCTACTTAAATCTCCATGAACAGGAAAATGAGTCAGTTGTGACTGCACAGCAATAAAATGGCATAAGCTACTGACATACACAATAGCATAGATGAATCTCATAGACATTAGGTTGAGATAAACCAGACATAAAGTAGTATTGGCTGTATGATTCCATTTTGACTTTCTTGGTGGCTCATTAGTAAATAATTCTCCTACCAGTGCAGGAGATGAGGGTTTGATCTCTCGGTTGGGAAGATCTGAAGAAGGGACTGGCAACCCATTCCAGTATTCTGGCTTGGGGAATCCCATGGACAGAGGAGCCGGGTGGGCTCTGGTTCATGGGGTCACAGAAGAGTTCAACATGACTTAGTGACTAAACAACAAATGATTCCACTTACATGAAGTTCCAGGATAGACATAACTAAAATCTGTAGTGATAAAAGTCAGTCTGAAGACAGGAGATCCTGACTGAGAAGAGAAAAGAGGGAACTTTCTGAGATGATGGAAATCTCCATCTGAGTTGTGATTTTGTGGGTAGGTATATTTGTAAAAATTGCTTGAGCTCTACATTCAGATTTGGTCACTTTAGCACTTCATTCTTATATACTTCCATTTTAAGAGCTGACTCACGGGAAAAGACCCTGATGCTGGGAAAGATTGAAGGCAAAAGGAGAAGGGTGTGGCAAAGGGTAAGATGGTTAGATAGCATCATCAACCCAATGAACAGGATTTTGAGAAAATTCTGGGAGATACTGATAGTGAAAGTTGCTCAGTCACGTCCAACTCGTTGAGACCTTGTGGACTATACAGTCCATGGAATTCTCCAGAATACTGGCGATTCATCTGCAATGCGGGAGACCTGGGTTCAATTCCTTGGTTGGAAAGATCCTCTGGAGAAGGGAAAGGCTACCCACTCCAGTATTCTGGCCTAGAGAATTCCATTGACTGTACAGTCCATGCCGTTGCTAAGAGTTGGACTCCACTGAGCGACTTTCACCTTCACTTTCTGGGAGATAGTGGAGGACAGAGAAGCCTGGCATGCTGCAGTCCATAGTGTCACCAAGAGTTGGATGTGAGTTAGAGACTGAACAACAGTGCTGGCCTCATAAAATGAGTTTGAAAAGTGTTCCCATTTTTTTTCCTGTTTTTTGGAAAAGGTTGTAAAGGACTGATATTAATTCTTTGAACATTTGGTTGAATTTACCAGTGAAGTTGTCTGGTTCTGGACTTGTTTGTTGGGATGATTTTGATCACTAATTCAGTCTACTTGTTTCTTCAAATGTTAGTACTGAGTTTTAAAAGTTCTTTATATGTTCTATATATAGATGCAGTTTATTTATCAAATACCTTCTTACAAGTATTTTCTCCAGCTCATGGCTCCAATTTCAATTTTTAACTGTGGCCGCTTCTTATAAAGAGCAAATATTTGTATCATGATGGAAGTCCAGTTTATTGAATTTTTTCTTTTATAAATTGTGATTTTGGTGTCATATTTAAGAAGTATTCGCCTAACCCAGTCACAGAAATATTCTCATATGTTTTCTTCTAAAAGTTGTTATTTTGGGTTCACACCTGAGTCTACAACATTTTTGTTAAGTGTAAGATGAATAAAAATTTATTTTTTATTAAAAAAAAAAGAACAGAAAGAAACATAGAACTGAAAAGACTAGCAAATCTTCTCAGGATGCTGTGTTTCAGTATTTACTGCCCTTGCTGGGTTTGTGCTTTCTTGTATTTATGGGGACTTCCCTCACTTCTTAGTTCATCTGTGCATTTAAAGATACTTTTGAATTAACAGTTATCATGCCTCAGATAAACTTCATTGGTTATGATACTGCCACTGTGCAAAGCCTAAGATTCTTTGGAAGATATATTTTAACAATCATTTTGTAGATGGCTTCTCAGGATTTATAGACCAATTCTACGTTGCTGAAACCAATTTTCAAGATTTGAAATAAAAAATGTATTTTGTTTCTCTTCTTTATTTAAAAAAAAAAAAAAAGGAATGCTGATTGTCATTGTAGGAGTATCTATTCTCTTTCCATTGCAGAAGTATAACATTTCTACCTTCTGTGTTAAAAATACTTTTCTGACTCGGGGGAATCTGGATGAAGGGTAAAGGGAATTCTTTGTACTATTTTTTAACTTTTCTGTAATTCTAAGATTTTCTAAAGAAATTTAAAAGACCTTTTTGCAGTTTTAACTTTAGAAACCTAATTACTATTTTTAATTCTGAGTTTTAAGCAACTAAGCTAGAAACTTTTAGAATGTAGTCCATTTACAGATGAAGACTTACCTGTAGTGTATTTGATTCCTCATTTCAATTCATTGTAATTGCTTTTTTCTTCTTCTAACTTTTAAAATATTATCTGTCTTTGACATTTTGCGTTGGCATTTTGCATGGAGAAGGAAATGGCAACCTACTCTCGCCTGGATTGTGGATGGACGGAGGAGCGTGGTAGGCTATAGTCCATGGGGTCGCAAATAGTTGGACACGACTGAGTGACTTCCCTTTCTAGCTATTTTATTTTGGTCTGCATTCCAAGAATGAACTCTGTACTTAAGTAAAGTATATCTTTTAAGGGACTTGAACTAGACAGTATCAAGCCCAAATAAGATATGAGAAAGACTATTTGATAGGCATCTAGCAGTTTAGATCAGGCATGGCAGATAAATACCTACTACATTCTGTTCTTTAATCCATTGCAGATGTTGCTCAATGATCACAGCACTCTTTTCTTGCTAGAAGTTTTGTCCACGTCGGGTTTTATTAATAGCTGTCTGAAAGTGAAAGTTGCTCAGTCGTGTCCAACTCTGCGACCCCATGGACTATACAGTCCGTGGAATTCTCCAGGCCAGAATACTGGAGTGGATAGCCTTCCCCTTCTCCAGGGGATCTTCCCTACCCAGGGATCGAACCCAGGTCTCCCACGTTGCAGGCAGATTCTTTACCAGCTGAGCCACAAGGGAAGCCCAATAGCTATCTACTGTCAGTTGATTAGAGGTGGCATGAATGACACAGTATCTATTTTACAATCTCTGATTTAGAGAATCATTGTTGCGAGAAACATCTGGAATACCTATACTTTTAATTACTGAACTATTCCGTCTGTTATAAAGTAACATAGTCATAATTTTGGAAGCCTGATTACTTAGAATCACCCTAATCATTGTTTCTTGTCACTTAAATCTTCACATATTTATGAAGCCAGTTGATCTGCTATGTTTATAGAGTATTCTCTAAGTATAATGTATTTTTAAAAAATCTGTACGCTTGTATATCACATCTTTGACCTTTAATTGGGTGACATTTCTCATAATGTTATTTACTTTTCTTATGTTTTCCTTCCATTTTTAAGGAGTGGACCTACCCTATGAGACGAGAGATGCAGGTATGACAACCTTCTTGTTTATTCCAGCCAACCTGTATTACTGTTACTATCATTATTAAATAATTTAACCTAATTTCACAAAGGATTTGAGTCCCATTGACTCATGATCTATAGGTTCATCACTGAGTATTTGAAATATTAACATATTAAAAGTAATTGTGGCTTTTTAAAAGATGGGAGATGAAATTTCTTAGAATCATTGACATAGTTACATATCTATGTGCTTAAGGAGTCACTTTCTGCATCTGAAGAATTGGGCACAGTATTTGTATTATTTCTGAAAGCAGTTTGCTTTCTGTGTTTGTGTAGTTTAGATAAACTCTGGAGAGTAGACTGTAAAGCAGATTGTAAACCCTTTTGACTTAATTGTTCACATTTGTGTCTGATTTCCAGTCAACTTCAGTTAATTTAGTGAAGTTCTCCATAAGATTGAGTTGAATACTCACACTACATGGAGGAGGAAATGGCAACCCACTCTAGTATTCTTGCCTGGAGAATCCCATGGACAAGGGAGCCTGGCAGGCTGCAGTCCATGGGGTTGCAAAGAGTCAAACATGAGTTAGCAATTATACAGATACAGAAACAAACTAGTGGTTACCGAAGGAGAGGCAAGAGTGTGGTGGGACAAATTAGGTGTATGGGATTAAGAGATTAAAAACACCTATGTATAAAAAGCAACAAGTTTATATTGTATTAGATAAAAAATTATAGCCATTACTATATAATAACACTTAATGGAGTATAGTCTGTAAAAATATCGAATCATTGTGCTATACACTTGAAACTAGTGTAATATTGTAAATCTACTATACTGCAATTAAAAACTTTAAAATAAATAAAAAATAAGCAGGTGAATTTTCCACAGGGAATTGATAAAGACTATTTTCTGGATGGTACAAACCAACAGACATTCAATAAAGGGAATTCATGGGGGAAAAACTACAGTATGGAATGAATGAATTAGTGATAGCTTGACATTGTACAGGAGGCAGTGATCAAGACCATCGCCAAGAAAAAGAAATGCAAAAAGGCAAAATGGTTGTCTCAGGAGGCCTTACAAATAGCTTAGAAAAGAAGAGAAACTAAAGGCAAAGGAGAAAAGGAAAGATATACCCATTTAAATGCAGAGTTCCAAAGAATAGTAAGGAGAGATTAAAAAAAAAAAAAAAGCCTTCTGCAGTGATCAGTGCAAAAAAAATAGAGGAAAGCAATAGAACGGGAAAGACTAAAGATCTCTTCAAGAAAATAAGAGATACCAAGGGAACATTTCATGCAAATATAAGCACAGTAAAGGACAGAAATGGTATGGACCTAACAGAAGCAGAAGATATTAAGAAGAGGTGGCAAGAATACACAGAACTATACAAAAAAGATCTTCATGACCCAGATAACCACGATGGTGTGATCACTCAACCTAGAGCCAGACATCCTGAAGTCCAAAGTCAAGTGAGCCTTAGGAAGTATCACTATAAACGAAGCTAGTGGAGTTGATGGAATTCCAGCTGAGCGATTTCAAATCCTAAAAGATGATGCCGTTAAAGTACTGCAGTCAATATGCCAGCAAATTTGGAAAACTCAGCAGTGGCCACAGGACTGGAAACGGTCAGCTATCATTCCTATCCCAAAGAAGGGCAATGCCAAAGAATGTTCAAACTACCACACAATTGTACTCATCTCACACGCCAGCAAAGTAATGCTCAAAATTCACCAAGCCAGGCTTCAACAGTATGTGAACCGTGAGCTTCCAGATGTTCAAGCTGGATTTAGAAAAGGCAGAGGAACCAGAGATCAAATTGTCAACACCTGCTGGATCATTGAAAAAGCAAGAGAGTTCCAGAAAGACATTTACTTCTGCTTTATTGACTATGCCAAAGCCTTTGACTGTGTGGATCACAACAAACTGTGGAAAATTCTTAAAGAGATAGATAAACCAGACCACCTTACCTGCCTCCTGAGAAATCTGTATGGCAGTCAAGTAGCAACAGTTAGAACTGGACATAAAACAACAGACTGGTTCCAAATCAGGAAAGGAGTACGTCAAGGCAGTATATTGTCACCCTGCTTATTTAACTTATATGCAGAGTGCATCATGCAAAATGCTGGGCTCAGTGAAGCACAAGCTGGAATCAAGATTGGCGGGAGACAGCAATCCCACTTCTGGGCATACACACTGAGGAAACCAGATCTGAAAGAGACACGTGCACCCCAATGTTCATCGCAGCACTGTTTATAATAGCCAGGACATGGAAGCAACCTAGATGCCCATCAGCAGACGAATGGATAAGGAAGCTGTGGTACATATACACCATGGAATATTACTCAGCCGTTAAAAAGAATTCATTTGAATCAGTTCTAATGAGATGGATGAAACTGGAGCCCATTATACAGAGTGAAGTAAGCCAGAAAGATAAAGATCATTACAGCATACTAACACATATATATGGAATTTAGAAAGATGGTAATGATAACCCTATATGCAAAACAGAAAAAGAGACACAGATGTACAGAACAGACTTTTGGACTCTGTGGGAGAAGGCGAGGGTGGGATGTTTCGAGAGAACAGCATGTATATTATCTAGGGTGAAACAGATCACCAGCCCAGGTTGGATGCATGAGACAAGTGCTCAGGCCTGGTGCACTGGGAAGTCCCAGAGGAATCGGGTGGAGAGGGAGATGGGAGGGGGGATCAGGGTGGGGAATACATGTAACTCCATGGCTGATTCATGTCAATGTATGACAAAACCCAGTGCAATGTTGTGAAGTAATTAGCCTCCAACTAATAAAAATAAATGAAAAAAAAATTAAAAAAAAGATTGGCGGGAGAATTATCAATAACCTCAGATATGCAGATGACACCACCCTTATGGCAGAAAGTGAAGAAGAACTAAAGAGCCTCTTGATGAAAGTGGAAGAGGAGAGTGGAAAATTGGCTTAAAGCCCAGCATTCAGAAAACGAAGATCATGGCATCTGGTCCCATGGCACATAGATAGGGAAACAGTGGAAATAGTGACAGACTTTTATTTTCTTGGGCTCCAAAATCACTGCAGATGGTGACTGCCACTATGAAATTAAAAGACACTTGCTCCTTGGAAGAGAAGCTATGACCAACCTAGACAGCATATTAAAAAGCAGAGACATTACTTTACCAACAGAGGTCTGTCCTGTCAAAGCGATGGCTTTTCCAGTAGTCATGTGTGGACATGAGAGTTGGACTATAAAGAAAGCTGAGCGCTAAAGAATTAATGCTTTTGAACTGTGATGTTGGAGAATACTGTTGAGAGTCCCTTGGACCGCAAGGAGATCCAACCAGCCCATCCTAAAGGAAAGCAGTCCTGAATATTCATTGGAAGGACTGATGCTGAAGCTGAAACTCCAATCCTGTGGTCACCTAATGTGAAGAAGAGACTCATTGGAAAAGACCCTGGTGTTGGGAACGATTGAAGGTGGGAGAAGAAGGGGACGACAGAGGATGAGACGGTTGGATGGCTTCACCAACTCGATGGACATGAGTTTGTGTAAGCTCCGGGAGTTGGTGATGGACAGGGAAACTTGGCATGCTGCAGTTCATGGGGTCGCAAAGAGTCGGACACGACTGAGCAGCTGAACTGAACCTACATAGCAGCACTTTTTTGTTTCGTATTCACATCTGCCATTCCCAAGGTCAAGCAGTGTCTCTCCTCAGGAATTGCTTGACCTCTAAAAAACCTGTTTCTCTTAGTGAAAATTCACTTATTAAAAATATATGATTACCTGTGAGGTATTTTACTTGCTGCTATGAGGACTGGAAATATGAGTAAAATTTAGTTTCTGCATACAAGAAGCTATTAAATCTATACATAAATAATTTTGATATCCCATAGAATTGAAGTACAAAATTGTATTAGTATATAGGGTATGATATATTCCTACTGAAGAGTTTCTATATTGAATTCTCATAGAATAAATTTTAATTCACCATTCAGAAGTTATTTATTTATAATTTATTTATTTGTTTATAAAGTTATTTAGTTATAAATCACAGAAACTGTCCATAGTCTTTTTTTGAAACTTTGCAGTAATACTTTACATAGATAAGAGTTGTAATCTTGTTTTATCTTGTGCTACTTTGATTTGATTGAATAAGATTTTGTGTAATTCCAAAGGGATGATTTTTTTTTATACCTGTTTTATTTCTAGACTGTAGCAGAGAATAGAAGTAAAATTTGAGGTGTTTTAGTAATCGAAAAGACAACAATACAAAATACTAATTCTCAGACTGCTTATAAAAAAGCACTATGGAAGTTCAAATACCTGACTTTTCAGAACTAATTTAAATTTTAAATGTGTCATTCCTGTTTTATAAAGCACATCTGCATTTCTCTTCACAGTCATTTGCTCAGTGTTGCTAGAAAAGTCTCCCTAAATAATAAACTTTTTAGCAAATTACTATACATGGTACATGTTTTGTATAGATTTAAATTGCTGGTGGTAAATAGCTCAATTTTTTTCCTAGGAAATTCTGCCTGGTTTGTTTTTAGGCCCATATTCTTCTGCCATGAAAAGCAAGGTAAGAACTTTAAATTAGATTCATCAATAGACTTTATTATCCAACTACATGGAGTAAGTTTTTTTAGTAGAAGTTTTGTTTGAGGAAGTGTCCACTGATTTTGCATATTAGCAGTAATTGTGACTCTGGAGTACCTACTTTCTTTCAGATTTTATTGGACCAGTGATTCTCAAGGGTTTAACCACAAATCACAAGTGAGGTTTTTTGTATTTTTTTCCTCATGAAATCCATGTGTTTAAAATACTTGAAAAAAACTGACCTTTAATAATTTATTTACCTTCCAAGATACCTGGAATTGCTAATGTGGATATTGGACATCTGTAATTGCTAATCATAGTTTCTGAGAAATATGAGATGTAATTAAATCCCCAAATAAGATTATTTAACATATTAGTTAAAGGATAAAATAGAGTGTGCGTACATGAGTGTGTACAAAATACACTCATAGAACCCACATATTTTAATTGAAGGGACTCATTTTATTTCTGTTTTTCCAGACTATGGAGATCTAGAACCTCCAGGTTGTAAAGTATTGTATTATATATCTAGGTGTCCTATATATTTACACTGAAATGTATTTCTTCAGTTACACAATTGAAAGGGTAGATCTCATTCAGATATATGTATTAATAGCAGTGTTGTTGCCAATTCCAAGAGGATTCAGCCCTATGAATTATGGCAATGCTAATTCTCTTTGAATTATAATATAAAACATTATATCACAGATGTTTTCCCTAATACCCTGCCTATTTAGAAGTCAGTTTGATACCTGTATAGGTTTTTTAAAAACTTTAGAATTAAAAACTTTTTTGAAATAATTTGATATATTTATCAATTTTAGGTGATGGGGAGTTTTTTGTTTTTTTTTTTTTAAGTTTATGTCATTCATTATGGAACTGGAAAGCTTTTTGACTGTTGAGGCATATCTAAGAGTAATAGTAGTCATTTGATGGCCTGCAACTAAGTTGGGAAGGTGGGATGTTGATCAAAATTTATGTTTAAAGAAGTACTAAGAAAAGGATATGGTCGATAACTATAGATTTAACTGACTTACTTTGTAAAAGCAAATTTATTGCCCAAATAAGGTAGTATTCACAAATACTGGGGTTCAGAATGATTTTAGACTATTTGCTTTTGGTGTTCTCACTGTGCTTTATAAATATACGTATTATACTGTTTGTCATATTAATTTGTAAGTATTTGTTTACAGATATATTGTCTGAAAACCTCTTCCCCCTAACTTCACTGTGGTCTCATTAGATTGAAGAAAAGTTTCTATGGCAAAATTTGATTATTTCCCACCATAAGTCATTATAGTTCAGCCCATATTTCTTTTCATATCATCTAAAACAGTAATAGCAGAAGAATAATAGAAATAAACCTTAAGGAATAAGCTCCTAATAAACTCATTTAGTTTAGCGTTTGATTAGATTAAAATACAGTTTTAATAAAAGGGACATATTTAGGGTCTTTGTAGGTAGTGAACTATTTCTTTTTATAAAGTATGAGATAAAATTATAGTTTGCTTTGTATAAATGAAAGTCTGTTGAAAACCAAAAAAAAAAAAAAAAAGTTTTGTGTGCTATTATATTTGGGTTCTGTCTTAAGGTTTGTTTTTACTTAGTAATCTAATGTGCCTTCTAAGCTTGTTAAAACAAACAGGTTTTATCCCTGATTATATGTGTCTTCTTGTAGTTTCTCATATTAATAGAGTAGATATGAAAAGTTCACATATCATAGATCAGTGATAGACAAACAATGAATATTGAATTCACTTTGGAGGTTCTATAAATGTGAATATGGAACATTGATTTATTATTAATCCTACCAAATTCTTAACCTCCTTTCCTTTGTCTCAGGATGTACTCAGGAAATACAAAGATAACTGAACTGTAATCTATGCCAGACATAGGAAACTTTGCTGCAAAAATTGACATTTAGAAACCACATTTTCTTGACTTAGGCTGCTATAATAAAATACCATCGACTGGATGGTCTCAGCAATAGGCATTTATTTCTCATGGTTCTGGAGGCTGGGAAGTTTGAGATGAGGGCGCCATCATAGTTAGGGTTTGGTGAGGGCGCTCTTCATGGTTTGCTGCCTTCTTGAGGTAGTCTCACATGGCAGAGGGATGAGGCTCTGATGCCTCTTCCTCTTATAAGAGCACTAATTCCATCACGGGTGCTCCACCTCATGGCTTCATTTACATCTAATTACCTCCCAAAGGCCCCACTAACTAATATCATTCCTTGGAAGTTAGGGCTTCAACATAGGAATTTTAGGGAGACACAAGCATGTGATCTGTAGCAAGTAGAAATTAATCTTTAACTTTTTTCATGAATTATTAGTATTACTGTTCTTTTAATACAGAAAGGGAATTAAATAGATAGGATTATAAACTGAAAATAGAAAATGCAGGCTTATTAAGAATTCTGATTGTTCATTATTTGTTCATTCATTTCTTGGACATGTAATTATTGAACAACAACTATGTTCCGGGCACTGCTTTATACATAATAACCGTGAATCACTGAACAGAGTCCTTATTCTCATGGCATATATATTCTAACTATTTAAATAACATGTTGTCTGTAAATTTCACTGAAACCTATAGTCACTTGCAAATAAAAACTTACAGTTTTTAGAGTTATTATGTTACATTGCTTTACATATAGAGCCACAAAGCACCACAGAATACTTTGGAGTTGCCAGTTTTAACTTTAGGAGAATTTTTAAACCCTAGAAGTTAGTTTTTGTGAATTGTATAAATTAATTCTGGCTTAAAATAGAAAAACTGTACTGGGAGATGCAGAGAGTAGTCTCGAGATTTGGGCTCCAGCACTGCTGTTAACTAGGTCGGAGATGTTGAACAACTGTTTTAATGTTAGAGTAGTTCTCTCTAATAAATAAGAACTGTAGCCAATATATATAACTGTCATTTACTAAAAGTACTTGCTATGTGTCCCAGCCACTATGCCAAAACTATGCCAAAGATTATCTTATAGAATTCTCACAACTATTCAGTGAACAGGTAGTGTTTTCCTAGTTTTCATGTGAGAAAATTGAGCCACAGTGCTCAGGTCATTAGCAGAGCTGGGATCTAGAGCTTGGGCTCCATAGCTCATGACTCTGTATGTAGCCCATGCCTTTAACCACTGTATAGTATTAAAAGTAAATAATAAAGAGTATATAAATGTAAATTATAAATAAAGTATGTTATACATAATATAAAGGTCAAAGGGTTAATATATATAATGAAGTTATAGTATTGTTTCCCAAATAAATTATCTTTAAGGTTATATCAAGCTCTAAAATTATCAATATAAAATAATTCTATAAGCCTTTTGAGGACATGTAGTGTGTTTATCTTGAATCATTGAAAGATTTTGCTGATGACTTCAGGCATGTTATTATGAAATTAGCTTTGATTCCCTGTATTTAAAGCTCAGATGTGGCTATATTTACTATAAAGTTGAGTCCTATGTATTTTCAAATCTCTATTACAGTAAGATGATGTTTTGTATTTTAAACTATTTCTTTTTTTTTAATAGCTACCTATACTACAGAAACATGGAATAACTCATGTAATATGTATACGACAAAATATTGAAGCAAACTTTATTAAACCCAACTTTCAACAATTATTTAGGTAAGAATTGTTGATATAATATATAAAAATGTTATGGGTATCAAACATGTAATGTTTTTATTTTAAGTTGATTTTATTATATTGGACTTCTATATATATATATGTTTTATAAAGATGGGTTATACAGTACATCATTTGAAGAATAAACTTCCCTTAAAATATTTTAAATAAGTAATTTATGCACATAATGTGGAATTCTAAATGTTCAAAAGAATGTATACTGAAAATATACTGAAAAGTAGTTTCCCTATACCTGTCCCATAAATACTCACTTCCCCTCACTACAAGTATCCATTGTTGCTTCTTTTTGAGTATCTTTCTGGAGTTATGTTACATATATATATATACACGCAGATCAACTTAGGCTTTTTAAGAAAAATGTATTTTGGAGATTGCTTCATATTATTACTTAGCTACATTCTTTTTTTTTTTTTTTTCTTCATTGCATCTTCTGGCTGGTAGAACCTCAGTTCCCTGACAACTGGGCCACATCAGTGACAGCCTGGAATACTAACCACTAGACCACCAGAGAAACTCCTGTGTTACTCTTTTTAAGTAGACAGTAATCTACTATATTACTCTACTAAAATCTATTCAAACTGTATCCTATTGTTAGACATTTAGATTGTTTCCAGACTTTTGCTAATGTAGTGACTATCCCTCTATGTCATTTAATTCATATATGAATATAGCAGTAGGATAAATTTGTAGTAGAAAGGCTGGATTAAAGAGTATGAGCATTTAAATTTAGTAGATGTTACAAATTGCCCTCCAGTGAGTTGTATCAGTTTGTATTCCCAGTGCAACTCTCTCAGACAAAATTATAAAATATTTTTAATTTTTTCCAATCTTGTTCATTTGCTAGTTCATGTCTGACTTTTTGCAGTCAATGGACTGCAGCACACCAGACTCCTCTGTCCTCCACTGTCTACTGGAGTTTGCGCAAATTCATGTCCATCGATTCAGTGGTTCTCTCTTAACCATCTAATCCTCTGCTGCCCCCTTGTCCCTTTGCCTTCAGTCTTTCCCAGCATCAGGGTCTTTTCCATTAAGGCAGCTCTTCGTATCAAGTAGCCAAGGTATTGGAGCTACAGCTTCAGCATCAATCCTTCCATTGAATATTCAGGATTGAGTTATTTTAGGATTGACTGGTTTGATCTCCCTGCAGTCCAAGGGACTCTCAAGAGTCTTCTCCAGCACTGCAATTAGAAAGCATCAGTTCTTCAGCACTAAGCTTTCTTTATGATTCAACTCTCATATATGTACATGACTACTGGAAAAACCATAGCTTTCTCTATAGGGATCTTTGTCAGCAAAGTGATGGTTTTTCTTTTTAATATGCTGTCTAGGTTTGTCGTATCTCTTCTTCCAAAGAGCAAGTGTCTTTTAATTTCATGGCTGTGGTCACCACACCATGCAGTGATTTTGGATTCCAAGAAAATAAAATCTGTCACTGCTTTCACTTTTTCCCCTTGTATTTGCCATGAAATGATGGGACTGGATGCCATGATCTTAGTTTTTTGAATGTTGAGTTTTAAGCCAACTTTTTCACTCTCCTCTTTCTCCCTTATTAAGAGGCCCTTTAGTTCCTCTTCACTTCCTGCCATTAGAGTGGTATCATCTGCATATCTGAGATTGTTGATATTTCTCTTGGCAGTCTTGATTCCAGCTTGTTAGTCATCCAGCCCCACATTTCACATGATGTAGTCTACCTATAAGTTAAATAATCAGGGTGACAATATACAGCCTTGTTGTCTCCTTTTCCAGTTTTGAACCAATCAGTTTTTCCATTTCCAGTTCTAACTATTGCTTCTTGTCCTGCATACAGGTTTCTCAGGAGGCAGGTAAGGTGGTCTTGTATTCCCATCTCTTCAAGAATTTTCCCCAATTTGCTGTGATCCACATAGTCAAGGTTTAAAGAAGTAGCAATAGATGTTTTTCTGGAACTCCCTTGCTTTCTCCATGATCCAGTAAATGTTGTCAATTTGATCTCCAGTTCTGTCTTTTCTGAATCCAGCTTGTACATCTGGAAGTTCTCAGTTCACATACTGTTGAAGCCTAGCGTGAAGGATTTTGAGCATAACCTTACTAGCACGTGAAATGAGCACAATTGTATGGTAGTTTGAACATTCTTTGGCATTGCCCTTCTTTGAAATTGGAATGAAAACTGACCTTTTCTAGTCCTGTGACCACTGCTGAGTTTTCCAAATTTGCTGACATATTTAGTACAGCATCATATTTTAGGGTTTTAAATAGCTCACCTGGAATTCCATCACCCCTACTAGCTTTGGGCTTCCCAGGTGACACTAGTGGTAAAGAACCTGCCTCCAAAAGCAAGAGATTTGGGGCATCGATTTGGATTACTGATGTTGATTCGACTTGCCTTGGGAATGAAGCAGGATCATTCTGTCATTTTTGAGGTTGCACCCAAGTACTGCAGTTTGGACTCTTTTTTTTTTTTTTTTAAACTATGAGGGCTACTTCATTACTTCTAAGGAATTCTTGCCCATAGTAGTTGTTATAATGGTCATCTGAATTAAATTCACCCATTCTAGGCCATTTTAGTTCACTGATTCCTAAGATGTCAGTGTTCAATCTTGGCATCTCCTGCTTGACTGTGTCCAATTTACCTTGATTCATAGACCTAATATTCCAGGTTCCTATGCAGTATTGTTCTTTATGGCATTGGACTTTACTTTCACTACCAGACACAGCCGCAACTGAGTGTCATTTCCACTTTGGCCCAGCCACTTTATTCTTTCTAGAGCTATTAGTAATTGCCCTCTGCTCTTCCCCAGTAACATATTGGACACCTTCCAACCTGGAGGCTCGTCTTCCAGTGTCATATCTTTTTGTCTTTTCATACTGTCCGTGGGTTTTTTCTGACAGAAATACTGGAGTGGTTTGCCTTTTCCTCCTCAAGTGGACCACATTTTATCAGAGCTCTTCACTGTGACCCGTCTGTCTTGGTTAGCCCTGCATGGCCTCACTGGTAGCTTCATTGCCTTATTACAAGCCCCTTCACCACCTGATCTGGAGTAAATTGCCCTTCAGTTTTGTGATCTGCTTCAGTAAAAATTGTGTTGTGTAGTTTTAGTTTGCCTCTCACATTTATCTTAAAATGATGAGGTTGAGCGTCTGATGGTTTTTAATGTTCTTTATTTTGGTTTCACTTAAAAAATAAAGCATATATTACACATGATACAAAGACCACAGGGTCAAAAAGGTATGAGAGGAAAAGTCCTCTTTACTTCCCTAAACCCAGCTTCCTGCTTTATCCCTAGCTAGGAGGCGGTGGTGTTAACTCTTCTTTGGGTATCATTCTGGAAATAATTGTATAAAACCGTATATTTTAAAAATCTTTTAATGTTCTGCTTTATTTTTGTAAAAATGAAAGCTACCTGCATTCCCTCAGTGTGAGATACTCTACAATACATTTTGCGAATACATAATAGACTATGTAGTCATGAGAAAGAATGAAATACTTGTGTATGTGCTGATACAGACTAATCTTTACGGCTTATTGCATGAAGAAGACAAGGTGCAGAGCCACGTGTGTACTCTCAAAGTGTTTAAGAGTATGTGCAGTACATTAGGCTTTATTCCTATAGATGTGTAGGAGATTTCTGGACTGACAGACTAGAAACTTGACTGTGGTTACTTCTGGGAAGGGAAATTTAGGGTCTGGGATGGTAGTGAAACCTAGTTTTCATTGCAGATATCTTTTTACTGTGCATACACATTTTTCAGTTAAAATTAGTTTTAAAAAGGCAATGCATGTAATCTAAAATGAAATAGATTGAATTTTTCTAATTCCAAAATTTCCTTCTAAATTTTTTGATTATGTGTGTGTTTCATGAATACGCAGGCTTCCCAGGTGGCACTAGTGGTAAAAAACCTGCCTGCTAATGCAGGAGACATAGGAGACACAGGTTCAATCCCTGGGTCAGGAAGGTCCCCTGGAGGAGTGCATGGCAACCCACTCTAGTATCCTTGCCTGGGGAATCCCCATGGGTAGAGGAGCCTGGTGGGCTACAGTGCATAGGGTGGCAAAGAGTTGAACACGACTGAAGCAACTTGCAGTGCACACTTGCATGCACATGATGTGTACACACATTTAGACTTGTATATACTAAAGAAAATGACAATGTTATATTTTAAAATGCTATACTATACCTTTCTAATTTTTGTTTTTAGTGCCAAAATGTCCTGGGTATAGCTTCTCTGTGATAAGTCATGAATTTACTGAAGTTGCTACCACCAAAATAATAAAGCAATATTGACTTTACATTTTAATTTTATAACTCAATTACTTAACTGAGTTGTGTTAATAAACGGATGGTCTTGGATGGATTAGAAATGAAAGTTTCTTTGTTTTTTGGTTGGGGGTGGGGTGGGGGAAGCGGTTGTTGAGGCTGTATACAAGGCTTGCAGGATCTTAGTTCCCCAACCAGGGATAGAACCCTGTCCCTGACAGTGAAAGCACCGAGTCCTAACCACTGAACTGCCAGCAGATTTCCAGAAATGGCAGTTTTTCACAAAATAAAGTAAGGCTTGTATATTGAAATGACTTACTTTAAATGTTTTTCAAGGTGTAAAATTTGAGGACAGGTGTTCTTTAGGTTGCTTATTGCTCTGTTGTAGGTTAGTTCAAACAATGAATGTTTGACTTACGGCTTTGTCAGACTGTTGCATTCTATTTCCGTTAGTTCTTTCTCTCTCAGGCTTTGGTCTGTCTCTGAATTGTCCTCTGTAGGGTTGTGAGGAAGGGTGGCAGGACCATCCAAAGAAAACTCTTCTAGTCTTAGGGAAGTTGCTAGAGATAGAAGAATAACAAAGAGGAGAAAATAGGCAGTTTTTGTCTTTATTGTCTAGGTCTAATCTGATCTAGAGGAAAATTTCTTCCCGTTTATGATTTTTCTATTTTAAGAAGATAGATTTTTTTTTATACATAAGATATCAGAGAAGTGTTAATGTGTTAACTTATTTAAGGCTTTACACGCTGTGCCTTCAAGCATTATAAAATCTATGGCTTGGTCCTTGGGAATATATTTTGAAAGTTATTTTCATGGTTGTCAAGAAATTTTTGTATTTTTTATACATGAAGAGTTTTATCTGAAAGTGTGCTTAATCACACAATATTCTATTTTCAGATATTTAGTCTTGGATATTGCAGATAATCCAGTTGAAAATATAATACGTTTTTTCCCCATGGTAAGGTAACAATATTTTTTTAATATCATTTAATATTTATGATTTGCTTTCTTAATTGTGCTTTTAAAACTTAATGAGATGTTATTTTCTCCTATACTGCTGTTACTTGTAATGTCTGAAAATTGTGGGATTATATTTTAAAGAAAATCGACTATTTTTAAAATCTTTTTTATGATCTCCAAATATTTGAGAAATTGTATTTCAAATTTCTTGAATTCAGAATAATATTTATACTTAATAATTGTATTTGTAGCATTTTGGAAATTTTTGATGTAAGGTACTTTTCATTCATATAAATTAGCAGGAAAATATTTTCAGTATATTTTGTTTCACTGTGTATATATGTTTGTATTTTATGCTTATGTTACTCCATATATTTTATTATAACACACTCTTTTTCCTTCAGACAAAAGAATTTATTGATGAGAGCTTACAAAGTGGAGGTAAATAATTTTTCTTTCATTTAAGTTATGTTTATTTTTAGGATATTATTCCTTATAGTTGGTTTTTAGTTAGTATTTGTCTTAAATGAAGAATATGAAAATTATAATTATGTATAAAGATTTTCCAAATTTCCCAAAACTTATTTCATTTGGATAGACTTTCTTAAATATCTTATAGAACTATTTTCATATTGAGTCAGCTTTAAATCTTTTTAACCTAAAAGTCTATTGTAGTCGCCACACAGTTAATATAAATAAATTCAAGGATTTGAAAATTAGTAAGTATCCAAGTTGTATATACAGAATACATAAAGTGCTTAAGATAAGATTTATTTTACTGTGATATGATACATGGTTTCAATATATTTTAGCTACTGCATCAGGTATCTTTCTATCAGAATAACACTTTCTTGTTTTTCAGGAAAAGTTCTTGTCCATGGGAATGCAGGGATCTCCAGGAGGTATGATGTTAGCAATAATCTATCTTTCTCCAGCATTTAATTAATGAGTATGTTTTCTGTTTTTTTTCTAAAATATTTTCCTCCTCTTTAGTGCTGCCTTTGTTATTGCATACATTATGGAAACATTTGGAATGAAGTACAGGTAAGAAAGTATTCTGAAACCTAGCCACAGTTTAAATTCTCATTAAAATGCAGCTTAATGGAGACAATTTGGGAACTGGAAGTTAATAATCTCCTGATTTTTATCATCTAGTTATGCTTGATTAACCAGGCCCTTTAATCCTGTGATTAGTCTCTTAACCTCTGTAGCTGGTCTACCTTGTATAGATCCACATGAGTTACAGTTGGAGTAACCCATGGAAAACTGCTTGCTTACTACTAGGGAATTGGTTAATCTAAGTTTTAAAATTCTTGTTAGACAAAGATGTAATTGCTTTCTTTGTTTAAAAGGTTAATTTTTTATGTTTTCCTTTAACAGTAATTGGGTGAAAAATTGCTTAAGAATTGTTTTATTGTCTATTCACAATTCATTATTTGTTTTATGCAAAATCATCTTTTCCAAGCATATTGCATAGACGAAAGAGAGGGAGAGGCTAATGTGCTTTTCACCCTAAAACTAACAAAGCTGGTCAATGTACAGTATTTCTTTTCTTAGAGTGTCTTGTACAAGTTACAAATCTGCTGTAATCATTGATACTCTTTCACTCATGTCCCAGACTGATCCATTACCAAATTCTGTTTTATGTCCTAAAATATTCCTCGATTCTGGCTCTTTCTCATGATTGAATCTCGCTGATCAAGCTCTAGTCATGTCTCATGGTTTAATCTCCCTAATACAAGCTCTTCCAGTAGTTATCATCTTAGTGGTCTTGTGTTTTCTTTCCTTCTCTAGTCTGTTGTGTTCTTCACACCACAGTCAAAAATGATTCTTTTAAAAGATAAATCATATTTCACCTTACCCTAAAAATCTCTCAGAGGTTTCTGATCCTTAATAATTCTTAATGTGGCCAGTGAAACTTCACATGACATGCCTGTATCAACCTTCCATTCTTACACTATATACTCTGTTAACCTTGTCCATTTGAGCTATGTTCGACATTGGATCCACATGCCTGCCACATAGTGGACATTCAAATCTTTTAGTTCATTTGGTATTTTTATCTTAAAATTATAATGGAAAAGTTTGCTTAAAGGTGTTCTTAAATATTACTTGAATACAAATGTTTTGTGTTTATTTAGTTGAAAAGATTAATGCTTGGTAGATTTTATTTTATATTTCTTTTTTTATTATTTGGTGCCATGTCAGCAATAATAGTGAAAATAACTTCTATTTTTGGGGTCTCTGCCAGATGCCAGATACACTTCTGAGCATTTTTATCTCAACAACACAAGGAAGTCCATATGTTTCTAATTTAACCAATAATAAAATCTGAGCATGTAGTGTGTGTGACCCATGCTATACACGATACGTTATACTTACTATCTCCTATATTCACAATAGTGCTTCAATATAGGAATTGTTATGATCCCCAATTTACACATGAAAAAATTAAAACTTAGAGAAGCTGAAAAGTATCGTCTAGAACACACAGCTGGGAAGCAAAGGATTTTCCCACTGCAGTTCACTACCTCTCTGTAGTACAAGTTGTCTGATTATGATTTTCTGTTTTAGGTAAATTGTTAGGTAAATTCCTACTTTAGATAAATTCTGGAAAAATTGAGATTAATTCATGAAATAATATCACTGTCTTAGTTTTCCTATTTTTTTGTTTTCAGAGATGCATTTGCTTATGTTCAAGAAAGAAGATTTTGTATTAATCCTAATGCTGGATTTGTTCATCAACTTCAGGTAACTTCTCTATTTTTCCACTTTAAGGCAGTCAGCTGCTGCTGCTGCTTCTAAGTCACTTCAGTCGTGTCCGACTCTGTGCGACCCCATAGACAGCAACCCATGAGGTTCCCATATCCCTGGAATTCTCCAGGCAAGAACACTGGAGTGGGTTGCCATTTCCTTCTCCAATAAGGCAGTCAGAAAGTACGATAATTAAAAGCTTGTGTTCATATAATTTAGTTGTAATACTTGGTAAATACTTAAAAATTGCCACAATCTGACTGATTTCTTTGTTCAAGTTTAAATCTATTTAAAAGTATTTTTTTAAAGTTGCCGTTGACAAGAAAAAAAGGATTAAAAGCACATTGTTAAATCTAAATTAAAATAATTGATCTTAGACATGTCTTCCATTTTCCTCTATTTTGATTACATACAGAGCATAAGAGAATTTTGATTCTAAGTGTGTTACATATAGCAGCTTTTTCTATTTTGTATGCTCTATCTTTTTCATGTTCTTTCACATTTTGATGATGTGTAGAAGATACACTGAAAAGAGAATAAATCTGTGAATTATCTGATTAATTTTTTCCAAGATGAAAAATTGTAAGTCAAAGAATGTGCTCTGGCTGATTGCATCCAGTTATGCAGGAATAAATCTCACATTGAAGCATCAAGAGCACTACAAAATGTGTTATCTCAGTTACCAAACTTAATTTACTTCGTTTTTATTTTTAATTCACTTTTAGTTTTTATTTCATTAAAAAAAAAGAAAAATATTCATGATTAAAAAAATAAAAATTCAGTAATGCTTAAGAAGAATACTTGAAAAGTAAGTCTCCTTAATAGTATATCTTGAAGATCATATATAGCTCTACCTTCATGATATTTGTGTGTGTGTGTGTGTATCACAATTTTATGTGACCAGTTCCTTATACATGGAGCTTTAGGTTGTTCCCAGTCTTTCATGATTTTAAACAACATTGGAAAAGAATGTCCTGATAGGTGTATCTTTGTTTACATGTGTGAATGTACCTGTAAGATAAATGATCAGAGTGGAATTGCTGAGACAGAGAGCATTTGAAAGTTGATGTTGCTAAATTGCCTTTATTTTTTAATTTTTTTTTTATTTTTCAGTGGGTTTTGTCATACATTGATATGCATCAGCCATAGAGTTACACGTATTCCCCATCCCAATCCCCCCGCTAAATTGCCTTTAAAAAGACTGCAGGAAACAAAGAGTACCTGCTTGCTAATACTAATCATTACCAATAGCGAAAGTGTTTTATGAAACTTTTGGATCATTGTTGTCATGGTGGTAAAAGTGGCAACTGCTTATAGTTTGCCCATTTTTCTAATAGGTTGTTGCTCTTTTTCTCATTGGTTTGTAAGGATTCTTTGTATATTAAGAAAATTTTCTGTAGCCAGTGATTTGAATGCTTCCCTCGTGGCACAGATAGTAAAGAATCCACCTGCAATGCAGGAGACTTGAGTTTGATCTCTGGGTTGGGAAGATCCCCTGGAGGAGGGCATGGCAACCTACTTCAGTATTCTTGCCTGGAGGATCTCCATGGACAGAGTATCCTGGTGGGCTACAGTCCATGGGATCGCAATGAGTTGGACATGACTGAGCAACTTAAGCACAGCACAGCCAATGATTTGAAAGCCATTTTTATTATATACCAAATTCTAAATCCGCACTTGAGTGTGTTTCTGACTTTGTATTTTGTTCCATTGATCTGCTAATTGCTGCCTTTGTATCAAAGTTTTAAATACTGTAATATTTGCAAGTAGTCTGTATTACTTATATTAAGTAATTTAATCAAGATTTCCTCATTAATGTTCTTTCTGAAATTTTCCCAGCAAGTTCTTAACACATACTTTGTGGTGTGAACTTTATTGGAAAGGGTGCAGAAAGAATTGACAGCTTTAAATTTTTCAAAGAGTATGTTTCTAAGAGTATGTTCCATTT
This sequence comes from Muntiacus reevesi, assembly GCF_963930625.1. Taxonomy (NCBI): domain Eukaryota; kingdom Metazoa; phylum Chordata; class Mammalia; order Artiodactyla; family Cervidae; genus Muntiacus; species Muntiacus reevesi. Next base: position 11,383,930 of record NC_089255.1, on the reverse strand, counting down.
ATTCAAGTAATTTTCTGTGTCCTTCAGTGTTTTAAAGTTTTTTTTGTATAAAATATATGTATTTCTTATGAAATTTATTCCTAGCTATTTTCTTTTATTCCATTATAATTAAAATTGTTTTTTCAAATGTCTTTCTAGTATGTTTTCTAATCACTTATTTGTTTATAGGAAAGCTGTTTATGTTTTCAGTTGACAACCTTACTAAACTCTAGGAACAATTCTAAAGAATTTTCCAGTTGATTGTTCTAGATTTTCATCTGCAAATCATAATAATTTTGTCTCTTTTCTAATTTTGTTTCTTTCTCATTTGATGGTCATTGTATCAGAGCAATTTGATAAGTAGTAGTGGTGTGATAGTCATACTTACTTTATTCTTGATTTCAATGTCATTGCTTTTATTACTGCACTGTGTGTGTGTTTCAGTATTTGCTTGTGCATATTTAAAAGGTTTTTATCAGGGATACTGATTTTTAACTTAAAACATTTTTAAATGAAGTGGCCCTAGTTTTCCTCCTTTAAGTCATTAATATGGTGAGTTGAATCACATTATGCTGGACTTGTTAATTTTGAATCATTTTGATTCACAAATGAATCTCACTTTGTTATGGTAGACTGTATTCCATTAATGTGTTGCTAGATTCTGTTTGTCAATTTTTTTTTTTTTTAAGATTTTGGAATTAGTTGAATAAGTGATACTGGTTTGTAATTTTTTTTTCTGTACTACCATCTTCTGGTTAGTGTCTGTCATGGTTTTCTCATTTAAGTCTGATTTTCATAGACTGTTTAGGTCACTTTGGATGGTTTCATAATCTTCTGTATAATTTCATTGGATTTGAGATAAAATTGAGGAAAATACTGTCTTTTTTTTTATATCTTCTAATTTCTGTGGTTATTTTTTTCATTCTTTTTTTTCTAATTTTGTATATCAGTGCTTTCTTTTTCCCCCTGATCTGGTTAGTTTATATAATTTTTCTGTATTTGAATTTGTTCTTACTTTGTGCTTTCCTTAGGTTTTTGTTGTTTTTGCTGCTGCTGCTGTTATTCTTTTGTGAATTTTCTCAGTTGCATGCTTAGTCGCTCAGTCATCTGTGATTCTTTGCGACCCTATGGACTATATCCCTCTGTTCTTGGGATTCTCCAGACAAAAATACTAGAGTGGGTAGCCATTCCCTTCTCCAGGAGATCTTCCCACCCCAGGGATCAAACTCGGGTCTCCTTTATTGTCTGAGCTATAAGAATTCAAGACTATAAATTATCCTCTTAGCATTTCTTTAGCCATATTCTACATATCCTACATAGATTTTGCTATGTAACATTTTTATTCTTGTTACAACTTGATATCTTCTGTCATTTCACTTTAGATTTTATTTTTTACTTAGCATTTGAGAGTTTTTTTTTTATAAATCATATAGCTAAATTTGAAATGTTTTCTTTGTGGTGTAATAAACAGTTATTTTTATGACTATTTGAAAAGAAGATATATTCTCTATTTTCAGGGCATAAAATTCAATCTGCAGTTATCTTTCTATATCTGTGAGGAATTGGTTCCAGGGCCACACACACCCCTCTACTCCCTTGCCATGGATTCCAAATCTTATATAAAATGGCATAGTACAGTCAGTTCTGTGTATCTGTGGGTTCTACATTCATGGATACAGAGGGCACATTGTATTTGTTCACTTCATCTTTTGGGGACTTAGGGGTGAACCGAAACTCCCTTTGTTCTGTCTCTGTTTATTTTTTTAATTCCACTAGTTTCTTTGCCAATTTTAGTGCTGAATTATTTGGTAGATAAAATTCAAGTTATATCTTCATTGTAGTTATATGTTTATTGTCCAGTTATTTTACTTTGAAATTAACCTTAATATTGTGATCCTTTTTTGTTTGCATTGCCTTGTGAGTTTCTTCATTGCTCTTCTTTCCACCTTTCTAAATCACTTTGTTTTAGATGCATTTCTTGTATGTGCCCTATGGCTGGATTTTGTTATTTTGATTTGTTATCAGTATTTTTCTTTAATAGGTGAATTTATCCCACTTTTTTGTACTAAAAATGACATACACTTTATTTTCATATCATGCTTTCTCTTAAAATACATCTTTTTTAAACTTTCACTATAAATTGATGAATTTTTTGTTTGTATTCTTTTGATACTTTTTAAGTTTATAAGTTGTTTACTTAATGGGCACAATCTAACTTTATAGTATATACATATGTTCCTTGAGTTATCACATTTAAATAACTATGAATGGATTTCCACTATAAAAGATAAAAATTTATATACCTCTACTTTCCTCCTTCCCCTCCACAACCTGTTTTGTTGATACTAACCTTACTTCTTCTAGGAGAACTTACACTTGAGAAATATTTAAATATTATACCTCTTGTTACTTAGCAATATAGGATCATCCACTTAAACTATGTCCTGTTACATTTCCTGGATTTTACTTTTTCTACATTGTTGCAAATTATAATATTTGCATTCTATGTTATAACCACATTTTCTCCTTGTTCATGCTGAGTTCTATATTTAAATAGGATTCTAGCTTCTTTATTCAACTCCTGGAGTTTGAGCATTATTTTCAAGAAGAGTTCTTGGAAACTAAGTCCTAGCATTTTGGAAAATGTTTTTCTGTTGCTCTTATGTTTGTTTTGGCCACACTGTATGGCATGTGGGATCTTAGTTGCCTGACCAGGGATCAGACCCATGCCCCCTGCAGTGGAAGTATGGAGTTTTAATCACTGGACCACCAGGGAAGCTCTGTTGTGTTTATGTTTGAATGGCATTTGGCTAGATTAAAAAAAATTTCTTTAACACTTTTTCTCTTATGAGTTTGTACACAGACCTAACATTGAATAATTGTCTTAGAGAAGTCTGAAGGGAGCCTAATTTTTAAAACTCTTCCCTCTTAGAAGACTTGATTGGGAGGAGGAGGTTTTGTCTGGATGAGCATAGGATGCTTTATCAAGTATATCTTTTTGATTGCTCTATATTAATTTTTTTTAGTCATAATATGCCCTTACCACTTACAGATTCACATCTTCCCTTATTTCAGAAAGTTTTCTTCTAATATGTATTTGGCTATTGTTGTTCTTTTTCACTTGGCCTGTTTTTTCTCCCAGAGACATATTTTATTTTGTTTTCTTTCTTTCTTCCATATCTACCATTTTCTCTGTATTTATTTTCAACTTTGTTTTTTTTTGTCTTTTGGCTTGATTTTTGGCAAGCTTTTCTTTCCTTTCCCATGCTTTGTTGTTTCATCAGATGTTTATTTGACATTGTTATAAGCAGTGGCAGTAAAGCGGAGAACAAACAGAAATCCCTAACTTCATAAAACTTACTTTAATGAATTAGACAGTAAACAAACCTGGTGGACTGCTGTCTATGGGGTTGCACAGAGTCGGACACAACTGAAGCGACTTAGCAGCAGCAAACTAAAATATATAGTAGGTCATGGAGAAGGAAATGGCAGTATTCTTGCCAGAGAAATCCCATGGACAGAGGAGCCTGGTGGGCAACAGTCCATTGGTTCACAAAAGTCGGACATGACTGAACGACTAAACTACAACAACAACACAAAAGTAGTAGATCATACGGTAATAGGTCACAGAGAAAAATAAGAGAGCCGTTAAGGTCATATAAGGAAGTGAGACATTAATTGCATTTTTGAAAGGTGATCAGAAAAGGCCTTATCGCAAAAATGTTCTTTGACCAAAGACCTGAAGAAATTAAGAGAATGAGCTATTTCGATACTTGGGGGAAAGCCTTCTAGATAGAAGAAATATGTGCAAGTGCCTTGAGATGGGAATATGCTAGTATTTTCAAGAAGTGTGAGGTCAGTATAGCTGCAACAGAGTAAGCAAATGAATAGTAATAATAGGAGATTAAACTGGGAGGTAAGGGGCCACGTGATAGGCATTTATAGGCCATTATAAATAAGGCCTTTGACTTTTAAGTGAAGGAATAACTGGGTCATCTGTGTTAAATGTAGTATATACCATGTATATATACTGTAAGAGTTGTTGGGGTTAGGGCAGAAGCAAGTACATGAGTTACGAGGCAGTGGAGTGATGGGAGTCAAGAGAGAATACGGATTTAGACAAAAGTGATTGTTGATGAAAAGAGATCAGATTCTGGATTTACTTGACAGTATAGCTTACAGAATTTGCTGATGGATTGGAGAAGAGAGACTGGGATGATTCTAAGCCTTTTAGTCTGAACAGCTGGAACAGGAACTATTGCTTACTTATATAGGAGAAACTGCATGAAATTTGAAGGGAATAAAATCGAGACATTTTTGGTCATGTTAAGGTTAGGAGAGCTATTTGATAGTGGGCAGGTCTGCATATAATCCTGGAGTTCATGAGAAAGAACCTTATATCTAGGGGTTTTCAGTATGTGGATGCTATTGAAAGCTTCAAAACTGAGAGCACCAGAGAAGGGAGTGTGGGTAGAGAAGGCCTTCAGAAACAGAAGCTCAATGTACTCCCAACATGTAGGGATTGGGGGAGATGGGGAATCAGCAGAGGAGGCTGAAAAGAGTGGCCAATGAGTTGGGAAGAAAACCAGGATGGTCTGGTGCTTGGGAAGTCAAGTGAAGAAGGCATTTGAAGAGTAGGAGATGATCCTTTGTTTCAAAGGTTGATAATAGGTTAAGTAAGGGCTGAGAACTGACATTGGATTAGGAGCACGAAGTGATCAGTGCCCTTGACAAACAAGTTTTTGTGGAATGGGGAGTATAAGCATAATGGGAAGAGAGGAATGTGAACAGCAAGAATAGATATTTCCAGGAATTAAAAGGGGAAAACAGAAAAACAGTAGTTGGAGGGGAAACTAGGATTAAGAGGGGTGTTTTGTTTGTTTTCTAACATGGTAGGAAAGGACATGTTTATGTGCTGTTGGGAACAGTCCAGGAGAAAAGGGTGCATTAATGATGTGCTAGAATTGCATGGTATGGTCTGTTCTCCTCTTTGTTGATTCTCTTAAAGTCATCATTTCTGTGGTTTGTTTTCTTTTTTCTGTTTTTCTATTGAGCTCTAAGAGTTATGTCATCTCTTTCATTGTTACATTTCTTCCATGAGTCCTTTTATCTCTTCTTTGAACTCCTTTCAGAAAGGCCATATCTCATTGATTTTATGGAGAATTATTCACAATTTTCACCTGCCTCGTGTAATTTTCATGCAGTTTTCTTCATATATGAACTTTTGGTTATAATGTTGCTTTTTTCCCCTTACAAACACCTTTATATAAGACTTATATTGGTTCCTTTTTGATTATTGGTCATCTTTGAACTGGAGACATTCTTCTAGATAAGCCATTTTCCCAATAATAAAGTTGTGGGAAGAGATTGGGAAATATAGACAGCTTAAATTTTCCGTTGTTTTGGATGACTTTGTCACCAGCAGTTTTTTCCAGTAGTATGACTCTATTCAGTGAGTGGAGAAAAAGAGCCCCTTCTGTCACAGGTTTTTCTTGTTTAGGTTCATAGATACAACATGCACATTGGAATCACCTGTGGAACTTTACCCATAAATGGTACTACCCATAAATTCTCATTTAATGAAATGAGAATCACTGGCAGGGGGCAGCCAAGGAGAGGGGTAAGCTGAGTATATATATATATATACTGGTTTTAAGAGTTCTCAGGTGATCCTCAGGTATAGTCAGGCCTGAGAATTAGTGATTTAGTTTTTACTTTTAGCTGACCAAGATTAACAGATGTTTGGCAACAGTTTCTCCTCCACCAAGCTTGCTTCTTGCAAAAATGCCAGGTGTGGATGTCCACATTTTCCTTGATAGACCCACACATACGTCACACTATGCAAGGGCTTCTAAGATTTGTCTTAGGTCTGCCACCACCTTTGGAGAACTCTAAATTGTACCCACTTTGTTTGATATATGCAGCCACGTATCTTCTGTGCATAGCTTAGTTTGGTTCCATTTTTTTAATGTTTTTATATTGTGAAATATAATACACATACGTAAGTGCATAAAGTGTAAACAAACATCCATGTAACTACCATCCAGATAATGAAATTGAACATTTTCCAGAATTCCAAATTCTTGAGCCCTCTTCCTAATTATAATTCTCTTCTCCTGTCATAAAGGTAGGCACTGTTCTTTTTCCTTACTTTTCTTTCTCATATTCATGGTTATCGATGTTTCATAGTTTCATCAAATCAGGAGTTCTCTATATATCTTGTTCTGTCTCTTCCCTTTAAGGGAAGAACATACACAAATGCCTTTATTATTTCATCTTTAACTGGAAGTAGAGGGCTATTGATTTTAAGAAATTAGAACCAGATATATACTTGAACCAGATATATGCTTGAAGATTGAAGGCGGGAGGAGAAGGGGACGACAGAGGATGAGATGGTTGGATGGCACCACCAACTCGATGAGCATGAGTTTGAGCAAGCTCCAGGAGTTGGTGATGGACAGGGAAGCCTGGCATGCTGTGGTCAACGGGGTCACAAAGAGTCAGACACTAATGAGCGACTGAACTGAACTGAATATACTTGAATCCATTAAATGCTTTATATTAGTCTGATTTTTTAATATTTTATTTCATTTTCTTCTCAAGTCAGAGATCTACCCCAGTGTCAGAGAATATGTACTGATTGCTAGTTCAGTGTGTGATACCCTAGTGCAGGCTATTGGCTTGATTTGATTTATAGTCTTATCAGTATATGTGAAATTATAAGATAGGAATTTTAAACATTTCTCTTACAGCCATATGGCACTGGAGTTCTCAGTATAAACTAAGAATACCAGTAATCCATGCATTAACCACTTTTTAAATTTCATTTTGTTTTGGGTATCCAAGAATTTAAATGTATATTCAAGTTAATTAAAATATTTTCTAGGAATATGAAGCCATCTACCTAGCAAAATTAACAATACAGATGATGTCACCACTTCAGATAGAAAGGTCGCTATCTGTTCATTCTGGCTCCACAGGTAAGGATTTTTTTCATTTTGGAGAAATTTGGGGAGATAGATGATACGAACAGTAAAAGAGAAGACGCATGTCACTTATTAGCAAGTTACAGTGAGCAATTTAAATTGTTTAGAAACTTTTGGATGGGCTACTGAATTAAAATAATTTCAAATTTTAATTTTATAATTATGTATTATACTGAGCTTCTGTCTGTACACCACTAGTTAAGTAGAACATGCTGGTTGGAAGATGAGATTTCCATTTTGTTGAGCTTTAAATCTTTAAGTAGTTTAAAGTGAAAGTGTCAGTTGCTCAGTGGTGTCCACCTCTTTGTGACTCCATGGACTGTAGCCTGCCAGGCTCCTCTGTCCATGGAATTCTCCAGTCTAGAATATTGGAGTGGGTTGTCATTCCCTTCTCCACAGTTAAGTAGTATAACTGTGTTGCAGAGATTAATAAGAGGGGTCTGGTACCAGAGGCCCTAAAAACACTTGGGTGATCTTATTGAAAATAAAAGGTGGTTAATAAGTGAAAGCAGGGTGACTCTGTTTCTCTCTTGCCATAAATATTTGTCCTTTTTTTCCCCCCTATTTTAGAGTGTTTCCTCCCCAATTTAATGATCTAGGCATGCTCTCGAAAATCTTTTAACTTTTACCTTCCTCTCCACGACCTCACTACCCTTTTTTGTCTCCTTTCTTTTTATTAGAGCATTCATGGAATTTATTAGTTTATTATTTTTCTCTCCCAGAGTTCCTTTCAGTCTTATTTGCACCAACAGCCTTTTTAAGTTAGGAAAAATAGGTTACGTACCTGGTAAGTGTTGGATCTAGAAATTGAACACTGATGATCTCATCCACAAGTCCAGCACTATATGGTTATCTCCTTAGTGATGAAACTATATAACCACTCTTCAAGCTTAACAAGCATCCTAGTTGTCATTGACTCTTCTTTGCAACTTCTATGTAATCATTTGCCAAAATGGGAGGATCTGTTTCTTCAGTAACAAAAATTCTTTCTTTTTATAATACCTTTAATCTCAGTATAGTTCAGGTCTGTATTGGCCTCCCATCCTAAGTGTTCTGTACATTGTGGCCAGACATATTTTCATGAAAGATAATTCTAATAGTGGTTTTCCTCTTATATAAAAGTCTTCATGGCTTAATTTTTTACTGAAGCAAACACATCATAGATAGTAATTAAAGGCCCTTTTGAGCTTTATTTGTATCTCTCACTGTACCTCTATATATGCACTGCAGAAAACTGAGCTACTAATGGTTTCCTGTGTGTCTTCTATTCTCCACCTAGAAAGCATCACATCCAGTCTCTCCATAAAAACTTGGTTCAGATGTCAACCTTAAGAAAACATGATTAACTTATTCTTCCTCTAATTTCTAGTTATTCTGCCATAGAGCTTTATCTGTACCTCCTCACTTTCTGCCTTGAATTAGTTATCTGTGTCTCTCAACCTCCCTTAGTAGAATGCAGATGCAGCACTTTATCTGAATCTGTTACAACAGCTGTATTTAGATTTAAGGCTTTCCAGGTGGTGCTAATGGTAAAGAGCCCACCTGTCAATGCAGAAGACATAAGAGACACGAGTTCAATCCCTGGGTCAAGAAGATTCCCCTGGAGGAGAGCATGGCAACCTAGTCCAGTATTACTGCCTGGAGAATCTCATGGACAGAAGGGCCTGGCAGGCTGCAGTCTATAGGGTCGCAAAGATCAGACACGACTGAAGCGACTTAGCACGTACGCGCACATTTAGACTATCTAATGACTAGCATATTTTCTTCTTTATTCCATCAGTACCATATTTGTGTTCTTTTCTTACTAATCTTATAGTGAAATACTAGTTTCCCATTGGAATCCAATCCACCCTCTGGACTAACATCATTAACTGTGATTTAGCACAACTTTTAGGGCATAAGTTTAAGGTGATGTAATTATTTGGCAGATAACACTGCAAACCCTTTACCAGTTCAGTTGTTCCCTAAAGTTTTCCTCCACTGAGACTCAAATTTCTTGATTATGATTGTTGGGCATATACAATCCCACACATGCTCTGTGTGGGAAATTTCTGTACTAGTAGACTGTGATATGAGGAATAGATAAAAGAAAATCTCTTATCTGCTACATGCCTTCCTTCCAATTCTACACTTGTTGGTAACAATCAGTTTCACTGGAAAAAACATTTTTGACAGCATCTGTGAAAGCAAAAGGATAATTACATCTACAAAATAAAATTATACAAGTTATAACTTCATAAAGTTATATGAAGTTCATAAATAATATGTTCTGAGTCACATGTTTATGATGCCTAGAAAATGGTAACCAAACATTTATGAACCATTATTTTAAAAATTAATGTTCATTATATAAAATACCTTAATCCTTAATTATTAAGAGGGAAGATGTCACAAAGATATAAAGTTATTTGGGTAATTTTTAACAAAAGTATTTTATCAGTACAAAGGTTTACTAAAAATTCAGTCATGAAATTTTCATTGTCATATATATGATAACACTTCATGAAAAATGAAACCTTTCCTAGCTGTAACATTCTAATGAATGAATTTATTTAAGTTCTCATTATACCATATGTTATGTTCATGCAATAACTTTTAGGCAGTTTGAAGAGAACACATGAAGAAGAAGATGATTTTGGAAGCATGCAAGTGGCAGCTGCGCAGAATGGCTGACTCAAGAGCAGCGTTATAGAGGATGTGAATCTCTACTATAGACAGTAATAATGTAAAATGGTAAAACACAGTAGTGTCTTTTCAGTTATATGCTGCTTCCAGACGTGTTTCCCTGCGACTTGTTGAGCAACATTTTAAGATGTTGGACTTCTGCAATAGATGGCACTGATGGTTTTACTCCTTTTTTTTTTTTTTAATTCTTTACAGTTTTATTATAAACCAAGAATTTTTGACTTGCAAAGAGGTATTATTGCAATAATGCACTTTTCATACTTGAAATTTATTTGTATGATATAAAGTTGTTACTTTAAACAAAATGCAAGTTAGGGGGGATTTGTTTATAAAATCTGGATAATTTATAACAAAAGAATTTCCTAAAGTTTGCTAAAAATTCATTTTATGTTCTACATATTACATTTTTAAAATAATTTTACAGTTCAATTTTATGATGGAGCCTCTTACAGAAACATTAACAAATGTAGAAATCTGCCACATTTCTTTTTTAGTATAATTCAATAGTTTAATTATCTTTTAATTTTTTAAACTTCTTGATCCCTTATTAATAATCTTTAAATCATGACATCAGCCAACTGTCCTTATTTTAACATGATCCAAGTATTGCTTCCTTTCCTATTACCTTCCTAATTTTATTCTGTAGAAAGAAAAAGTTTAATGAACAAAGGAAAATGTTTGCTCTTTGAGGTACCAGATGTTCACAAATACAAGGAGAGTTTTAAACTTTCAAGTGACTTTCCTTTAGTGTTCTTAAAAGCCAAATGTTCTGTTTCTTCTTTTTGGAGTCGTGTAGCCCATTTTTTCTTTGTCCAAAATGGTTCTAAATATAATAAACCAATGTAGCACTATTTTTCCTAAACAAAGCCCAAAAAAGAAAAGTGCCTTGCCCATTAGAAAAAATAAATAAATAAATCGTCATGACCTCTAAATTAGTATGTAGAACAATGAAAAGTTCTGAACATTTTTCTATAGTTTTTTAAACCATAAATTAGTTTAAACTGAAAGTCTTAAGGCTTGAAGAAACCTGAGTATATTATTTGGAATATGGAACATATACTCCTTCATTTTATGTTGTCTTAATGATTCTGTGAGATTGTTCTGGCTCAGACAGTAACCTTTCTTTGAGGATGCATTTTTTGAGAAAAGTGATTGTGGAAGACTTCAGTGTATACAAATTAGTGTTGTAATCCGTTCTTTACATTGAGTTAATCCAAATTTCCCCCATAATTTGCATTAGCAAAGTCACTTTATGGATCCTAGGTTCTCCATGTTTTTATTTGTACATATAAAAATTGTTCTTAAAAAAACATTTTTGCTATTTTAAGTATGATGTTGGGGAGGAGAGGAGTGTTTTAACTTTTTATAGTTGATGATTTAGGGTTGCACAAATGAAACTCCTTTGTATTTCATTTTTCTCAGTCCTCTCTTAAGGTGCTTTATTGATGAGAGTGATTTCCATACCTTCCTTTGGTACCATGAGGTACCACGTAAGGTAACCTATTATACCAACTTACCTACTTTGCTTTTCTCCCTAAGGTGAAATAATACAGTAAAAGTTTTTTTATCCAGCATAACAGGAGAGTGGAAGTGAATCAAAACTGCTTTGTTAATTAAGCGTTAATTCTGTTGCCCCAGGTGGTTTTCTTCTGCTTTCTCTTCCCTTCCCCTATTTTACCACCCTAAAAACAGCATATCATCAATCCCTTGAGGTCTTGTATTCTGTTGTATGATTGGTGTGTTGTATCATTGGGTGTGGTGGTCTAGTATAGTCAAGATTTGCATTGAGTGTTCAGAAATTCCAGTTGGTAAAGTGCCAGATAACACAGCTTCCCTGTATATAGATTACTATTGGGTAGGTCAGCAAAGACTTCTTTTGCAAACTAATAATCTATGATGCACCTTCCACAAAAACTGCTTAAAAGAATCTTCATAAGAGTCCATGTAGGTTTTTAAAATGAGGCAGTTAAGATTTTCTAAGTTAATTTCTTAAATATACATATCCTCTCTAGTAGTCTGGCCAAATAGTTTGGTTATTGAATTATATTTGATAATTTTCCACTTTTCCATAAAAATTTGTAATTTTTATTTTGTCACTAAAGTGCCTGCCCAGCACTGTAAAGACTCTCACAGACACTAGAAAAAGGGACTTCATCTTCTTGAGTACAAATTATTATGAACAAAATTTTTTTTTCTTTCATATAAGAACCCTGCAGGTTTGTTTTGAGTATATTTTTCCATCCAGTGTTCAACTGGTTCTTCTGGTAGCTCTTCCTATTTTTATTTGGTTCCGTTTCTATAATTCTTTTATTTCCTCTGATGTTTTGTGATAGCTAATTACAGTATATTTAACCAATCATGATTTATTTTCTAGAATATTTGAATAATATATGAGTGACTCAGCACCCAATTTAAGCATTAAATATTAATCTGGGCACAGAATTTAAAATGATATCACATCAGAACATAGGAGAACTGCTTTATTGTCCATTTTGAAAGTATGAAACTTAAATATTGAAAATATTCAACTAGAATGGCAGTATTCTTACCTTGTAATTTCAGTCCATTGGTATGTGTTAATTTTGTATCAGATGTATAAAAAGCAGTTACCTTTGTTTATTTGTATCTACTCTGTGGTGGAAATGTTAAACCATGATAGCTTTTGCTACCAACTCTCAATCACTTAACTTTCAGAGCAGTATATTTGTTTTGGGAGGATTTTGTGCTTCATCTGAGTTTAGAAGTAATGTCAGAAAATGTTAAGCATGTCCTTTTAAAGAAAATATAAGGTTTCTAATTGTCTTATTACCATGGTAATTTAAGTGAATTTAGAGTATTTAACTGCAATCTTGAATTATAAAGTTGGGATGCATATATAGAGATATATATCAAAATCTCAACTTGATGTAAAGTAAATGAGCAGTTACCTGGCGGATTTTTTTTTCTTTCAAATAACTGTTTAATCCATAATTCCATAACAGACTTAGCTTCACCTCAATATTTTTGTCCATTCATCAGTGCTCCAACAAGAAAATGATAGGAAATAGCTGAAAATTACTAAAGATTTTATTTTTTTTATTTATTAGAAAAATAAGTTCCTAGGGTCTTCGAATGCTGGATTTTTTTTGTCTTACCCATCCATGGCAGCTAAAAAAAAATCACTCAAAATATTCAGGTTTACATGTTAGCTCTCTCTCATAGGGAGTTGCCATACCTCACAGTTCAAAGTGTATTCTATAGATCAGTAACATTATACTGACATGTAATTGCAATTTACTATGCAGCAAAAATGATTCAAGAAGAAAAATAACCTACAGTGTCTATTTACCTTTGTATAGACAATTGCTTAAGTTACTCTGCTTTTAACATTTGTACTTGGATAAAATGCTTATTATGTATGTATAGGAATGTCACAGTGCAAGATGCTGCTAGCTCAGGCACAAAGTATTAAAATTATTTTGTGAAGATTGGTGGTTGTATTAAAACTGTTGTGCCATTATACCTCAAAAAAGATTGAAAAGTTCATTTATATTGCTTATGCCATAACTGCTTTACTTAGATTGTTGTCTTCTAGGTAAAAGTAGCCCAGTTTTAATCCCGCACACAGATTAAATCTGAAGGACAAATGAACATTGGATACTGAGAAGCACTTAAGGGTATTTCCGAAAACATTGTGATTACACACATAAAAATTATGGTCAGTACAGGGAAGTCCCAAGTTTAGGCTCAAGATATTTTTTAATGGATTCTTTGAACAAGTTTGGAGTTGAAAGTGAGGGAATTTGTGTCTGAAGGAAGAGGTAAGGCCATTCATAGAACAGCTTCCAGGTCATTTTAAAAATTACTTCTTGCTTTTAGTTTTCCTCTTGTTAGCCTACCTACATAATATCCTTCATCAAATATGAGATGTCATCAGCATCACTACAACGTCTTTTTGATCCAACTAAAAGGCAAAAATATTGCTGAATAAATCATGACAAACCATTGATCATAAAATGCATCCAGATTTCCAAATGTTACATGTAAAAAAAGATGTGCATTTTAGTCAGTAAAATACAAATATATAAAACACATGGAGCAAAATAAAAATCACAACTGCCACTTCATTATACCTTTTCAAAAGTGAAGAGTACTCAAAAATGTATTACTGAAATGTATCT